>NC_142803.1:64617723-64917723 GCF_049724085.1 Artemia sp. Qi Xiang Cuo | reverse complement strand
GAGTAGAAATTAACATGAGCACCGCTAACACCCCCTATGTCTTCTGAAGACCAGAATGCAGTTTGTACTTCTATAAAATAAAACAAATAAATGATTGACAGTTCAATATACATAAACTTGTATTTGTTCCTAAGAGTCTTAATAATTTTTGGTTTAATAATGTGAAAACATTCAGTATGTATTTTGTTATCAGTAAAGTGCAAATTATGTTCTGGCTTAAATCCTTGGAAGATAGCCAATGAGCTGAATTTGTGAGAAAACAGCAAAGGAAAGAACATAAAACTTTTCTAGTAACGGCTTATGACCACCCAGTAACAGTTTAGCTTCTGAATAATTTGCTTCCTGATTTAGATTTGTGGCTTCTTTGTAAGCGTTAGAAAACTGATATAGACGTCCGTATAACTGTGCAATATGAAACGCACGATTGAACTAACTTTTGAAAAAGATCCTCAGAAGTGACCAAGGAAGAGTGTGGTTGAGATTTCTTAGAATATCAAAGTTTCTGAATACCATTATTTTATTCAAATCATCATATAGCTTCAAAGACAAATTTACATGAAGAAGGATGTCGTAGACAAGGGTATGGCCTTCCTTTGATCAACAAAAAGACCCTTTGGCCAAATGAATATCGAATAGTAGAGGAGAAACCTGTGACAGACAAGAAAACACTCACAGACTAGATCAAGACACATTTAGGGCAAGAGAACTAGTATCACAATGTTGAATACAGGATTTTTATTTTGTGGGGAAAGTTATCAAATTGTCGTTTCATTGACCTTTATTACATTTATTTTGAGTATATTACTTATAATTATGTTTGAATTGGACACATTTTTTTTTTCACTCCCCTGAGTACAGCCTGTATTTTCGAACCAAGTGAAACCACTCTCGCAGAGATTCACTAGCTTTAAGAAGGGTGCTAAAACCTTAATTAAGCCACTTTATAAGAAAGGTGATAAAAGTGAGTGCGGTAATTATCGAGGCATTAGTCTGGTCTCTGTAGGTAGTAAAATACTTAGTAATATGATACTTTTTAGACTTAGAGATGCCGTAGACAAAGTTTTATAAGAAGAGCAGTGCGGTTTTAGAAAAGGTAGAGGATGTGTCGACCAAATTTTCACTCTTAGGCTAATAATTGAGAACTGCCTGAGTTTTCAAACACCTTTGGCCCTCAGATTCATAGATTACGAGCAAGTCTTCGATTCTGTAGATAGAAGAACTTTAGTAAAGGTTTTATCTTTGTATGGTATGCCAGAAAAATAGATTAATATGATTACTGCTATGTACAAAAATACCACTGATGCGGTTAAGGTAGGAAATGAAGTTAGCAGTTGGTTTTGTATTAAATCAGGAATTAAACAGGGTTGTGTTCTATCCTCCTTTATATGGATCATATCGATGGACTTTGTCTTAAAGAGCACCGAAACGACAATGGGACAACACAGAATCAAATGGGGAGGAAAAACTCTCCTGGACTTAGATAATGCTGATAATCTATGCATCCTAGATGAAAGTGTGAGCACAATGAATGAAGTTTTAGAGGTTTTGCGAGTTCAGGGTGTTAGAATAGGTATGAAAATTAATGTTAAGAAGCCTAAGTCACTAAGGCTCGGAATAAGTGAAGATGAAAGGGTGACGTTGGGTAATGAAAAGATTGATCAGGTGGGCAGCTTCACTTACCTTGGTAGTATTATTAGTGAAGATGGTGGGAGCAGTGAAGATATTAAAAATAGAATTGCCAAGGCTCAGGGTGTTTTTTCACAGTTAAAAAAAGTCTGGAAGAATAGGAAGATAAGTCTGCTAACCAAAATTAGAATATTAGAAGCTACAGTGATGACAGTGGTCAAAAATGGCTCTGAAGCATGGACGCTCCGAAAAGCGGATGAAGATTTGGTAGATGTTTTCCAGAGAAATTGCTTAAGGATTGTTCTGGGTACCCGGCTGACTGACCCTATTTCAAACAATAGGCTATACGAAAAATGCAGTTCAATACCGCTCTCTAGGGCTAAAATGAAAGAAAGGTTGAGGTGGTTAGGGCACGTTTTGCGGATGAAGGATGACATATTGCCGAAGATTGTTCTTTTCGGCCAACCATCTAGGGCTAAACAGAAAGTAGGTCGCCCCCGTCTAGGGTGGGAGGACGTCATAAAGAAAGATTTAAAGAAAATGGGAACTTCGTGGGCGGGTGTAAAAAGGGAGGCTTTGAATAGATTGGGATGCAGGAGAATCTTGCCTAGCTGTGTTGGCCTCGGGGGGCTTGGTGCTTCAATGAGTTGTTAGTAGTAGTAGTAGTATTGTTAACAAAAGAACCAAGAAATTTGGAATATAGGATGATAAAGATGACAACGATATAAAGGAATTCTATTTTTAACAGCAAAAGTATACGAAAGTTTAGACAGGTCACTTTTGGTTAACAAATCAAACGTTTTGGGTTTTACGAGCATCCAAGAATAAAACAGAAGGAGTAATTTCGAAGTCTAATGCAAAATAAAGGTGATGTTACAGAGTGAGAGCATTAAAGGCATCAAAATACATTGTATTTTTAACCCAGTTTTAGTGGAAAGTGGTGGGAAATCACTACTTTTTCACTCAATCGGCAACGTTGCCATTTGAATGGTAACATCACAGACAAAAGTATATGATACTGAAATCTTTGTGCCCTATCTGATCAGAGGCAACACTATAGCGTCGCCTATAGTAAAGGCCATACGGCTCCCATGTTTTATTATTATTATTTATTTATTATTTTTTTCCCATAGGCACTATATATGGAGAGGGTCGTCGTAGAAACTTCAAAGCGGACTCATTCGAATGGAAATTAAGAGTTCTAGTGCGCTTTTTAAGGGTCAAAAGTGATTGGAGGGCAACTAGCCCTCCCCCCTCCACGCCTCTCTTTCCTCAAACCCATTCGATAAGAACTTTGAGATAGCTTATTTTAATAATAGCTCAAGGACTATATAACGAAAACTCTGGGGTCAACACAGCCCCCCAGGGCCCGAGTGCAGGTGTTGTAAGTTATGCCCTGGGGGAATAAACGGTTCTTATTGAAGGGATGCTCCTAAAAACTTCAGAGATGGCTCGTTTGATTGGTAATTGAAATCTCTAGTTCAGTTTTTTAGAGTCAAAAGAGATTGGAGGGTAACTAGCCCCCTCCCCACCCCTTATTCCACAAATGTATCCAATAAAACTTTTGAGATAGCCATTAAGTTAAAAATTGCTCAAAAGCCAGATAACAAAAATTCAGATGTCGTCACAATCCCCCAGGGCCTGGGGGCAGACGTGGTAATTTATGCCCTGGGAAATATATTTATTGTATGAAACGGATGCTCGTACAAACTTCAGAGAGGGCTTATTTGACTGGGAATTGAATGTTTGACCACACTTTTTAATAGTCAAAAGAGATCCAAGTGCAGCTAGCCTTCCCCACACGCCTTCTTTTTCCAAACCCATCTGACGAAAATTCTTAGATAGACATTCTGTTAAAAATAGTTCAAAGGTCGGATAAGAAAAAAATCCAGTGTCAATACAACCCCCAGGGCCCAGGGGAAGGCGTTTTAAGTTTCTCCCTAAGGGCATTTAAGGTTATTATGAAAGGAATGCTCGTATAAACTTCATAGAGTGTTCATTTGATTGGAAATTGAAAGTTCTAGTTCACTATTTAAGAGTCATGAGAGTTAAGGGCAACTAGCCCCCCCCACCCCACGCTCTTTTTTCCCCAAACCCGTCCACTACAAATTTTGAGATAGCCAGTTTTTAGAAATTATTCAAAAATTAGATAACAAAAACTCCCCTCAGGCCAGGGGGATAGGCTTTAAATGTGCTGTCCTGGGGGTGTATATGGTTCTTATGAAAGGGATGCTCGTATAAACTTCAGATGGGGCTCATTTGATTGGAAATTGAAAGTTCTAGTTCAATTTTTAAGAGTCAAAAGATATCCGAGGGCAACTAGCTCCCCCCCCCCACAAACCTTTTTTTCCCAAAGCCCATCCGATAAAATTCTTATAATAGCCATTTCATTAAAAATAGTTCAAAGGTCAGATAAGAAAAATTCCTTTGTCGACGGAACCCGCCAGGGCCCTGAGGCAGGTGTTATGAGTAATGCTCTAGGGGCATGTATAGTTCTTATGGAAGGGATGCTCGTATAAACTTTGGAGAGGGCTCATTTGATTGAAAATTGAAAGTGCTTGCTCAATTATTTGAGAGTTAAAAGAGATCGGAGGGCACCTAACCCCCCCCTCCTCCTTGCCCTAAATGCATCAGATAAACACATTGTGATAAATTTTTTGTTAAAAAAGGTTCAAAGTTCTGATAACAAAATTTCCGGTGTCGACACAGCCCCCCCCCCCAGGGCCCGGGGGTAGGCGTTGTATGTTATGCCCTGGGGGCGTATATGGATGTTATGGAAGGGATGCTTGTATAAACTTCCTAGAGGGCTCATTTGATTGAAAATTGAAAGTTGTAATTCACTTTTTAAGAGAAAAAAGTGATTAGAGGGGAGCTAGCCTCCCCCCACACTCCATTTATTTTTTCCCAGAGGCACTTTATATAGAAATAATCGTCCTATAAACTTATAAGGAGTCTCATTCGATTGAAATTGAGAGTTCTAGTGCCCCTTTTAAAAGTCAAAAGAGATCGGAGGGCTACTGGCCCCCAAGCCCTTTTTCTCCAAATACATCTGATAAAAAATTTGTGGTAGTCATTTGGTTAAAAATAGTTTAAAGATCGTATAACAAAAACTCCTTTACGTATGACCAATTCGCTAAAAATAGTTCAAAGGTCAGATAAGAGAAACTCTTATTTTGACACACACCCCCTGGGCCCGGGGAATACTTTGTAAGTATCGCTCTGGGGGAATTTATGTTTCTTATGGAAGGTATGTTCGTATAAACTTCAGAGGGCTCATATGACTGGAAATTGAAAGTTCTCGTTCACTTTTTAAGAGTCAAAAGAGATCGGAGGGCAACTAGCCCCCTTCTCCATGCCCTATTTTCCTCAAACCCATCCAATAAGAAATTTGAGAGAGCCAATTTTACAAAATAGTTCCAAGGCCAGATAACAAAAATTCCGGTATTATCACACCCCCAGGGCCCAGGGGACAGGCATTGTAAGCTATTTCCTGGGGCCGTATGTGGTTTTTATGACAGAAATGCTCACATAAACTTCAGAGAGGGTTCATTTGAATGTAAATTAAAAGTTGTAGTTCATTTTCTCAGAGTGAATAAAATCCTAGGGTAACTAACCCCTCCCACCCTCCATACCTTTGGGTGTATCGGATGGATAAACCCATCCGATAAAAATTTGAGTTGATCATTTTGTTGAAAATAGCTCAAACATCAGATATTACAACTCCAGGGTTGACAGAACATCCCAGGGCCCAGGGACAGGCACTGTAAGTTATACTCTGGGGATATATATGGTTCTTATAGAAGGGATACTCGTATAAACTTCAGAGAGGGCTCTGAATGAAAATTCAGGTATTTTGATTGAAAATAGAAAGTTCTAGTTCACTTTTAAAGAGTCAAAAGAGACCGAAGCTTAATTAGTCCCCACACCCCCTTTTTTCCCAAACCCATCGATAAGAATTTCGAGATAACAATTTTTTTTTTAAATAGTTCAAACATCAGATAATAAAGACTCCGAGGTTGACACAAACCCATTTTTTTACTTTGATATTGTTACTTTGATACCAGTTTTGATACTTTGATGAATATTTGATTTTTTTTTTAAGTTTAATTTTGAAATAAGAAATTTTAAAAAACTTGCAATCCAAAACGAGCAAAAATTAATTAAAAAACTTTCCGAAAAATAAGTTTTTCAAAGAAAAGTAACGGCCATTTTAAACTTAAGCTCAGCAGATACAAATACCTTTTAAAATTCAAACTCAAAACGATCAGAAATTACTATTAAAGAATAAATGAAACCCAAAACGAACAGAAATTAAATAAACAATCATAGCAAAAACATACAACAAATAATCATAGGCAGCGCGCTAGCGCTGCCTAAGTAAAGAACGATGTGGGCACAATGTGTTTTTTTTTCACCAGCTGGGCACTTCGTATCAAAGGTATTGGGGTAGAAACTTCTAAAAGGGCTCATTCGACTGGAAATTGTGGATTGGAATGTGTGGCTAGTGCCCTTTTTAATAGTCGAAAGTGATTGGAGGGCAACTAGCCCCCCCCCCCCACCGCCCATCAGTTCCCCAAAATTCCGCCCATCATTCAAAAAGGGCTCATTCAATTGGAAATTGGAGTGGTTTGTGCCGTTTTTAATAGTTGAAAGATATTGGAAGGCAGCTAACACCCCTTCCACGCCCACCATTTCCAGAAACACATCCAATCAAAATTTTGAGATGGCCATACTGTTTAGCGCAGTTGATTTCCAGATAGAAATTATGTTTTTGAGGAGGACACTTCCTCCCAGCCCTCAGGATGGGAGTGTCTTGCTCAAAGGTATAATTTTCTGAATTTCAAACTGCGTGGAACAAAATAGCTATCTCAAAATTTTGATTGGACGTGTTTGGGAAAATGGTGGGCGTGGAACGGGTGTTAGTTGCCTTCCAATCACTTTCGACTATTAAAAAGCGGATTAACAGTTTTAATTTCCAATCGAATGAGCCCTTTTTGATGTTTCTACGACAACGCGTTCTATAAAAACCTTATATGCCCACAGGGCATAACTTACCATCCTTTCCCTTAGGGCTGTGGGAAGGGCGGTTGTCATCCTCAAAGACCTAATTTCCAGAACTTTCAACTACGTTGAACAAAATGACTACATTAAAATGTCGATTGGATTTGTTTGGGGAAAAGGTGGGCGTGCGAGGAGGGCGAATTACCCTCCAAAAACCTTCGACTATTAAAAAGCGGATTAACCACTTCAATTTCCAATCCAATGAGCCCTTTTTGAAGTTTCTACGACATCCTGTTCCATAAAAACCTTATATGTCCCCAGAATATAACTTACAATACTTGTCCTGAGGGATGTGGAGGGGTTGTCATCCTCAAAGACCTAATTTCCAGAACTTAAAACTACGTTTAATAAAATGGCTATCTTAAAATTTTGATTGGATGTGTTTGGGGAAAAGGTGGGCGTGAGAGGGGGGTTAGTTGCCCTTCAATCGCCCTTTTTGATGTTTCTACGACAACGCGTTCTATAAAAATCTTATATGCTTCCAGGGCATAACTTACAATCCTCTCCCTTAGGGCTGTGGGAAAGGTGGTTGTCATCCTCAAATACCTAATTTCCAGAACTTCCAACTACATTGAACAAAATGGCTATCTCAAAATTTTAATTTCCAATTGAATGAGCTTTTTTTAAGTTTCTACGACAACACTTTCTATGAAAACCTTATATGCCCCCAGGGTAAAACTTACATGCCCCGAGGGCTGTGAGGGAGTGTCCTCCTGAAAAATATTATTTCTATTGTGAAATCAACTACGCTGAACAAAATGGATATTTCAAAATTTTTATTGGATGTGATTCGGGAAATGGTTGGCGTGGAAGGGGTGTTAGTTACCTTCCAATCACTTTCAACTATTAAAAAGGGCACGAACCACTCCGATTTCCACTCCGTTTCTACGACAATGCTTTCTATAAAAACCTTATATGCCCACAGGGCATAACTTACAACCCTTGCCCTGAGGACTGTAGGGGAGTGTCCTCCTCAAAGCATAATTTCTATCTGGAAATCAACTACGTTGAACAAAATGGCAATTTCCAATTTAATGAGCCTTTTTTAATTTTTCTACGACATCGCTTTCTATGTAAACCTTATATGCCTCCAATGGCATAATTTACAACCCTTGCCCTGAGGGCTATGGGGAAGGCTCCTCCTCAAAAACATAATTTCTATTTGAAAATCAACTACGCTGAACAAAATGGCTATCCCAAAATTTTGATTGGATGTGTTTTGGGAAATATTTTGCGTAGAAGGAGTGTTAGTTGCCTTTCAATCGCTTTTGACTATTAAAAAGGGCACTAGCCGTTCCAATTTCCAATCGAATGAGCCCTTTCTAAGTTTATACGACAAATCCTTTGATACGAAGCGGCCTGGTATGGGAAAAACAAATAAATACATTGTGTAAATACATTATGGGCAAATACATTGTGCCAATATTTTTCTTGACTAAGGCAGCGCAATTGCACTGCCTATGATACTTTCTTCATCTTCTTTACGTTCCCCTTGTTTTCATATGATCTATCATTCAGATGACTCTTGTGCAAGCCCCTTCTCCTCTCAATTAAAGATAAATCTTTTTCACTAATATTTCTATCTGCGTTCCTAATTTTTCCTCAAGACACCATCAGCAACTTCTCAAATTATTTTCCTAAAATTATTTCATCCATCTTGTACATTGTCACATTTTAAATTCTTTAGTCTAGTATTCATCTGTTCCTGGAAAGTTTATCTCAAATCCTGATCCTTGAGTCTATCGAAATCATAACAGTAGTGACGGGGGTGCTGTTCCAGGGGATGCAAGCGATGTATCCCCTGGACTATTGGGCTATTAGTGTCCTGTATATTTAACGGATGCAATGACGCGTACAACGCCTACCTACCAAACACATTATACTAAGAATATAAAGATATGCAATATGGGACGAACAGCCTAAAACAACTACCTGTATTTTATGTAGGTCAATGACCCAAATTATGATATTCGTCCTCTATGGCATAAGATTAAATGGTCTTAACTAGGGCTTTGAATAATGGGATGGAACCCGATAACGATAACATGAATAGTTTTATATTGGATTGAATGAAACAGGTAATCGGTTAAAATTGTTTACCAACTAAAGGTGAGTCTTAGAGAATGGTAACTCTCATGCCACGTGACATAAATTTTAGAATAGGATTAGAATATTTTCATCCTTTCACAAGTCGATTGACCTAGCTTCACTTCTTGGATGTGGTCGGTATAATACACAAGTACCAAATTAGGATTGCAGGCAATATAAAATATTTTTTTAGTATTGGAGTATGTTAAAAAATTTAAACTAATAAAGTCAAAGGCACCAAGAAAAATAATTTTAATATAGAAGTTCAGAACAATCCTTAGAAATTCTTAGAAATCAAGTAGTGAAGTGGTTATGGATTTGAACAATCCCCAACCCCCAAAGACCCTAAATACCAAGGATATCAACCTCATAGGATCCCTCCTCCAGCCTCCAATACCCCCTCAACTTCCAATACCCCCCTTCCCCCAACTTTTTAGCCCCTCCCCCCAATTTATGTATTCTTTTTTAAGTTTAATTTATTTTAAAATTTTTAATTTGAACTTTTATTTTTTATCTTTTTTTACATAGAAATTTTTTCAACTTTTTTTTCACATGTCATAGAATGACACGAAATATGCTTAAAACCAAAAAAAAATCACATTTAATGTTTTCGAAATAAAAATAAGAATGATATAGATATGTTAGTCGTGACTTTTACTATTAGAAAAATAATGTTTGTAGTAACACTTTTCTTTTTTTCTGACTTGTAATTTTTTGGACGGAAAATCATTCAACTTTTTTTTAATTATTGTTTTTTTCATTTATGCGGCTACATCAATGGTGCTCTTTGGTCACTTATAGACACTACGCAGCTGTCCCAGTGGTACTTTATTATCAATTTCAACTTTATACATGCCGCAATACTAAGCAATACTTTTCAAAAGACATTATTCTATAATTTCTCTCATAGGGCAGTCATAACATCACTTAGAATATACAATACTTTATTAATTTCGACTTTATGCATACCCCAATACTAAGCAATACTTTTCAAAAGACATTATTCTATCATTTCCTTCATAGGTCTGTCATATAGTCTCTTAGAATATATATTACTTTATTAACTTCGACTATATGCATACCCACATACTAATCAATACTTTTCAAAAGACATTATGCTATTACTACCATCATAGGGTTATCATATCATCACTTAGAATGGATATTACTTTATTAATTTCGACTTTATGCATACCCAAATACTAAAAAATACTTTTCTAAAGACATTATTCTATCATTTCCCTCATAGGACTGTCATATCATCACTTAGCATATATATTACTTTATTAATTTTGACCTTATGCATACCTCAATACTAAGCAATACTTTTTAGAAGACATTATACTATCATTTCCCTTATAGGGCTGTTAAATCATAACTTAGAGTAGATATTACTTTATTAATTTTGACTTTATGCATACCCCAATACTATGCAATACTTTTCAAAAGAGATTATTCTACTATTTCCCTCATAAGGCTGTCATATTATTACTTACAATAGATATTACTTTATTATTTTCGACTTTATACATATCCGACCACTTAGCAATACTTTCCAAAAGACATTATTCTGTCTTTTCCCTAATAAGGCTGTTATTTCATTACTTAGAATAGATATTACTTTATTAATTTCGACTTTATGCATACCTCAATACAAAGCAATACTTTTTAAAAGACATTATTCTATCATTTACCTTATAGGGCTGTCATATCATAACCTAGAATAGATATTATTTTAATAATTTTGAATTTATGTATATCTCAATACAAAGCAATACTTTTCAAAAGACATTATTTTAGTATTTTCCTCACAGGGATGTAATATCATTATTTAGAATATATATCTAATTTATTAATTTCAACTTTATGCTTACCCCAATACTAGGTAATACTTTTCAAAAGAAATTATTCTATCATTTTCGTCACAGGGCTGTCATATCATCACTTAGAATGGATATTACTTTATTAATTGTGACTTTATGCATACCCCAATGCTAAGCAATACATTTCAAAAGACATTATGAGATTATTTTCCTCAGAGGGCTGTCATATCATTACTTAGAATAGATATTAATTTATTAATTTTGACTTTATCCTTACCCCAATACTAAACAATACTTTTGCAATGACATTATTCTATCATTTCCCTCACATAGCCGTCGTATCATCACTTACAATATATAATACTTCATTATTTTTGACTTTATACATATCCCAATACTAAGCAAAACTTTTCAAAAGACATTTTTCTATTGTTGTTCTAATAGGGCTGTCATATCATCACTTAGAATAGGTATGACATAGAAAATGTCCCTATGCAAAAAGACCTTTGACAAACTAAAATCACAAAACATCTGAGAGAAACAAGATGTACTTTTTTTAAATCCGAAAATAATACAAATTAAACTGCTAGCTACAATAACAGTGGAATAACAGTGGAGCGTTTCAAGACATAAATAAAAACACGTGAAAACAATATGGATTTTCTTTTTTATAATTATTTTGGGATCTGAGTTACAGGCCAGAACCTATTTTAATCCATCCTTAGATTTTATGTAACCAACCAAATTTCTTATATTTAAACGAAGTAATATTTTGATCTCCACTACCTTTTCATTATAAGATAAATGAATATTTACAAACTTTGTTCTCTTTCTCCCCCTCTTGGCTACAGCTTTGTATTTGACACAGTGACAGAGTTTTCTTGCATCCTCTAATCACATTAAACACTTTTTTCATAGAACTTTTTATATTTCAAAAATAGATCTAAATTTGGAATTTGAATCGACAGTGCTGGCATTCGATACATCTATCCAACTTTCTTGAGTTACCCAGTTCCCTAACTAAAAATAAACAGTATCAGTGATTGGTTGGTTGGTAAAAGGTTTATATTAATTTTTTATGTTCAAACAATTCGATTGTTTTATCACTGATGACGCAGAATGAAATTTTGAAAGTTGACATCAAAATTTTTCATAATTAAAAAAGTTGTTTCAATATCTGAACGATTTGAAGCACTAAAACATAGTAACCAAACTAAATAAAGAAGGACTTAAGGTAGAGCTACAGAATTAAAAACATGAGTTAATGACTTTCTTATAAAAAAAATCCTGGAAAGAAATTACCTACTAACACTTGCAGAGATGCAAGAAAGGACAAATTTCATCATACTTAATTGACAAAGCCACTTCAATTCTGAGTTTTCTCAGAGAAGTGAAGAAAATTTCCAGTTCTCTTTTGAATTTTTCCCCCCAGAAGAGAAAAATTTCCACTTCAGTTCTGAATTCTCTGAAACAAGATAAGAAAATTTTACGTTTTGTTTTGATTTTTTCGTAGAAGGTAGGCAAAATTATACTTTGATTCTAAATTTTTTCTCCAAGAAGAGAAAAAGTTCCATTTTAATTCTGAGTTTTCTCAAACAAGTGAAGTGAAGTTCAAGTTATCTTCTGAATTTTTTCCCAAGGAGAGAAAAAGTTCCCATTTAATTCTAGATTTTTTCAAAGAAATTTTTTCAAAGAATTTGTTTAATTTAAAAAAATTAAACAAATTTCAAGTTCTCTTCTGAATTTTCTCAAAGAAGAGAAAAAAAAGTTACAGTTCGATTCTGAATTTTCCCAAGGAAGAGAAAAAAGTTCCACTTCAGTTCTGAATTTTCTCAAAGAAGAGGGAAAAAATTTGAAGTTTTGTTCTGAATTTTTCGTTACTCTTTCATTTCTCTCACAGTGCTGGCATATCTTCATTTAAAATGTATATGACTTTATTAATTTTAACTTTATGCAGAGCCCAGTACTACACAATCCTTTTTAAAAGGTAATATTCTATCATTTTCCTCATAGGGCTTTTGTATATTTTTTTCTCAACAAAGTGAAGAAAAGTTCAAGTTCTCTTCTGAATTTTCTTAAAAAAAGAAAAAATTACAGTTAAAATCTGAATTTTTCCAAAGAATAGAAAAAAAGGTTCCAATTTAGCTCTGAATGTTCTCAATAAAGAGATAGAAATTTCTAGTTCTGTTCGGATTTTTTCTGTAAGAGATAGAGAAAGTTATGCTTCGATTCTGAATTTTCCTCAAGAAGAGAAGAAGTTCCACTTAAATTCTGAGTTCATTTCTCAACAAAATGAAGAAAAGTTCAAGTTCTCTTCTGAATTTTTCCCAAAGAAGAGAAAAGATTCCACTTTATTTACGAGTTTTATCAAAGATGAGAAAAAGTTCCATTTTAATTCAGAGTTTTCTCAATGAAGACAAGAAAAGTCAAAATTCTATTCTCAATTTTTCTCCAACAAAAGAAACAATTGAACTTTTAATTTTTAGTTTTCTCAAAGAAGTGAAGAAAAGGTCAAGTTCACTTCTGAATTTTCTAAAAAAAAAGACAAAAAAGTTATAGTTCAAATCTAAAATTTTCTGAGAAGAGAAAAACAGTTCCTCTTCAGTTCTGAATTTTCTCTAAGAAGAGAAATAAAAAAATTCAAGTTCTGTTCTGAATTTTCCCGTAGGAGATAAAAAAAGTTCCACTACAGTTCTGAATTTTTCCCCAAGAATATAAAAAGTTCCATATTAATTCTGATTATTTTTAATGAAGTGAGGAAAAGTTGAATTTCTCTTCTGAATATTTCCCCAAGAAGAGAAACAGTTCCACTTTTAACTCTTAGTTTTCTCAAAGAAGTGAAGAAAAGTTCAAGTTCTCTTCTGAATTTTCTCAAAGAAGAAAAAAGGTTAGAATTCAATTCTATATATTTCCAAAGAGAAAAAAGTTCCACTTCGAATCTGAGTTTTTTTTAAGTGAAGAAAAGTTCAAGTTTTCTTCTGAATTTTTTCCGAAGAAGAGAAAAAGTTTTACTTTAATTCTGAGTTTTCACGAAGAAGTGTAGAAAAGTTCGAAGAAGAGAAAAAAGTTAAAATTCAATTCTACATTTTCCCAAAGAAGGAAAAAAAGTTCCACTTTAGTTCTGAATCTTTGTATTTGTTTTATTTTTGTCTTTCTCACTCTCTTTGTCTGTGTGTTTGGGCGGGAGTTTGCGTGTCCCAGTGCCTGTCTTTGTCAGTTTGTATGTCTAAATCTATATATTTGTATGTGTTTTTGTTTTTCTCTCACTTTCTAAGTCTGTGTGTCTGGGTGGGTGTTTGCTGATCCCAGTGAATGTCAGTCGGTTTGTATGTCTGAATCTATGTATTTGTATGTGTTTTGTATCTCTCCCTCTCTTTGCCTGTGCGGATGGGCTGGTGTCTGGCTGTCCCAGTCTTTGTTGGTTTGCATGTCTGAATCAATGTATTTGTATGTTTTAGTCTCACTCTCTAAGCCTATGTAATTGGACGAGTGCTTGCAAGTCACAGTGCCAGTTTATTGGTTTTTATGTCTGAATCTATGTGTTGTCTGGACCGGTGTCTGCACGTCCCAGAGCCTGTCTTTGTCAGTTTGTATGTCTGAATCTATGTATATGTATTTGTTTTTGTCTCTCTCACTCTCTAACCTGCGTGTCTGGGTGGGTGTTTGCTTATCTCAGTGCCTTTTTTATCGGTTTGTTTGTCTAAATTTATGTATTTGTAAGCGTTTTTTGTCTCTCTCACTCTCTTTGCCTGTGTGTCTGGAGGGGTGTTTGTTTCTCCCGATACCTGCCTTTGTCAGTTTGCATGTCTGAATCTTATGTATTCGTGTGTTTTTTTGTCTCTCTCATTCTCTTTGACTATGTGTCTGGGCGGATGTTTACATATCCTATTGCATATTTTTGTTGGTTTGTTTGTCTGAATCTATGTATTTGTAAGTGTTTTTGTTTGTCTCTATAACTCTCTAAGCCTATCTGTCTGGGAGGGTGTTTGCGTGTCCCAGTGTTTGTCTTTGTCGGCTTGTATATCTAAATCTATGTATTTTTATTTCTTTTTGTTTCTCTCATTCTCTAAACCTGTGTCTTGGTGGGTGTTTGCTTGTCTCAGTGTCTGTCTCTGTCGGATTACATGTCTGAATATATGTTTTTGAATGTGTTTTTGTACCTCTCACTCTCTTTGACTGTGTGTATGGACGGGTGTCTGCGTGTTCCAGTGCATTTCTTTGTCCGTTTTCATATCTGAATTTATGTGTTTTTATGCGTTTTTGTCTCACTCTCCTTCTCTTTGACTTGTGTCTGGTTGGGTGTTTGCATGTCCCAGTGCATGTCTTTGTCGGTTTGCATGTCTGAATTTATGTGTTTGTATGTGTTCTTGTCTCTCTCACTCTCCTCGACTGTGTGTCTGGGCGGGTGTTTGCGTGTTGATGTTTCTGTCTTTTTATGATTTTAGATATTTTCATATCTTTCTCACTATGCCTGTTTGTCTGAGCAGGTGTTTAAATGTTTCCGTGTCTGACTCTGTGCGATTGTAAGTATTTTTTTTCTTTTGTGAGTTACTGAAGTCAAATTTACTAAAACCCTAACTCAACAGTCTATGTAAAATCAGATTTATTGAAGTCAACTTTACTAAGACCTTACTCATATTTTCTAAAAAACAAGAAATTCTATACTAATATTTGATTTTAATCTTTTTGGTGGATTGTTTCATTGGATTTGGTCAAATATTTTACTGAGCTTGAAAATTGGAAATTTTACCTATATTTAATGTCTTCAATTTGTTTTTATTTAATGTCTAATTATATCTAATGTCTTTATTTTTCTCTAAGAAAAATTCAAAGTAAATTTCCAAAATGCACTTCGATGAATGGCTAAAACTGACTCCAGACTATCAAATGATATCATGACTGTTGAAATAAACAACCAAAAAATATAATATTTTTGTTCTGCTGAATGTAAATAAAAAGTGTTGCTCTGAATTAGCTTCCATTTGGCCTAAATTTAAGATAAATGTCTATTTTGGCAACAAAATTTACACGCAACAAAAGTCACGCTGTACTGGTTTAACTTTTTAGTTATTTAAAAAGACAATAGAGTTGTTTTTAATGATAATAGCCTCACGTGGAAAAGGGTCTCACAATTTTTTGTGCTTAACATTTGAGTTATTTTGATGTGCTATTTTATCATTCGAAATGCGAACTTAGCTTCCCAATGACTTTTGGTAATACTATTTAGACGCTTTAAAAACATTAAAAATGTGATGTGACACTTCAAAAAAATTTTTATGTAATTTTCTTTCCTTTGTTTAGATATTCCTTATGGTCCTTCGCTATGCCTTTGTCAAACAACTATAATAAGATTCGTCCTTTCTTGCATCTCTGCAAGTTTTGATAGGTAATTTCTCTCAAGAATTTTTGATAAGAAAGTCATGTTTTTAATAATGTAGCTCTGCCTCAAGTCCTTCTTTATCTAGTATGGTTACCTTATTTTGGTGCTTCAAATCCTTCAGATATTAAAACAAACTTTTTAATTATGGAAAATTTTAATGTCGATTTTCACCTTCTAGGTCATCAGTAATAAGAAAATCAAACTGTTTGAATATAAAAAAATATGTGAACCTTTTCCTATTTCCGTATATCAATAGGATGCTTATTATATATTTATCATTAAAAAAAAACACCAACATTTTAATATACATTTATAACACGTTTACGAACTTTTCTTACATCTCTGCAAGTTTTTGTAGGTAATTTCTCTCCAGGATTTTTTGACAAGAAAGGCATTAACTCATGTTTTTAAGTCTGTAGCTCAACCTCAAGTCCTTCTTTATTTAGTATGGTTACCGTATTTTAGTGCTTCAAATCGTTCAAATATTAAAACAGCTTTTTTTTAATTATGGAAAATTTAAATATCGACTTTCAAATTTTCATCCTACGTCATCAGTGATAAAACAATTGAACTGTTTGAAAAAAAAATAAATATTAACCTTTTCCTATTTCTGTATATCAGTAAGATGCATATTATATATTTATCAATCAAAAATCCCCTCCATAATTTTAATACATATTCTATGACACTTTTACGTAAAGGTATTAAAATTAGTTCGTAATATATTTGGATGGAATTTGTCAAAACTCCACAATGCGAAGCAGTTTAAAAGTCATCCTTTTTTATGGTCTATTTAAGTTGATACGGGGTTAGCAAGAGACACAGTTTTGGAGAATAACAGATAACTTGAACAGAAATGAAAATATAATATAAACCTTTTCCTATTTCCGTATATCAAAAGGATACTTATTCTACCTATCATTTAAAAGGATGCTAGTATATTTATCATTTAAAATTTCCAGACCTTTCAACTATGTTGAAATAAATGGCTATTTCAAAATTTTGATTGGATGTATTTGGGGAAATGGTGGGCGTGGAAGGTGGGTTCACGGCCCTCCAATCACTTTCGACTTTTTTTTAATTTCCTTAATCTTTGTCCAATTTCCAGTCTTTTTAATTTCCAGTCTTTTTAATTTCCAATCGAAGTTGAAGTTTTAAACGACACAGATATATAAAATTCTCTTTGATATCATAGGGGCTAGAGTAGGGCCGGATAGCAGAAAAACAACAGGGAGGTTCATCCTCCTCTAGTAGCTTTCGACATTTAAAAAGAACTCGAGAGCTTTAATTTCACTTGAATGATCTGCCTTTCAAGTGGGTGGTCCCCTTTTAAGTGGGTGGAAAAAAGTTTCGGCTCTTTTCTGGTCCTTTTTTGGCGACATTGTGGTCGGAATCAATAAATTCACTCACTGCAGCACTCTGATTAATTTTAGCATGTCCCTTATGCTATATTTATTGATATATTTATTAAAGTTTTCTTCTTTATTTACCATTTAATTATAAAATAATACAAGTGTACCAATACAGTGTACCTTTTTAATAGTGTACCAATATGATGTCTCGATCAATACTCAGTTAGAACCAAAAGAAAAAAAATGATACCCTCCTATTTTCTGGCCCCTTTTGGGCAATATTTTGAAAGAAATTAATACATTTTTTTCGTTTGGATTTGGGTCCCCTCACGCTCATGTTTCAAATAAGTTTTAGACCAATAGAAAAAATTGGGGTCTTTTTTTGTAATTGGATGTATGGATGGATGGGCTAAAATTTGTAGGGGGAAATCTTTATGCTAATTGAAACATAGAATTTATTTCATGGCTTGAAGCACCAGTGTATGGAGGGTCCGTGTAAGCTTTTAAATGCGATATAATAAAAATAAATTTGGACAGGATCAAACATAAGTTGCATCCTGACAAAAGACCTTATGAAGGGGGGCTAGTTGTTTTTTTTGTGTAGGTGTCGGGTGTGTTTAATATAGTTGAATGAAAATTTATAATTTAATTGAACATTATTTAAGAACTAGATATAGAAAGATCGTGAGACATGATAGATTTCTTCTGATATGCCAATGTCTTAATGAGTCCTGTATCATTCATATGTAATGTTGCTGTATTATAGTTTTGCCTATTTATATATTGTACTTTACAAGGAATTTTCACTGGAATGTCATGAGAGTATATTTTTCTCTATGTCTGTTCTATAGACTCATTAGCACCTTTCTACTTTAATTAATGAATTAACTATTTACCACATCGGTAAACTTCTATAATTTTAGCTACAGAGAGTTCAAAATCTATTACATTTTTTTGTCATAGGTAGATTTTTTTTTAGTTCTTGACTTAAAAACTTCTAGATATAATCCTATAGTTAATTCTATCACCAGTAATTTTAATCAGTTATGAATTTAGATTTTTTTTTCATTCTGGAAAAGGGAGAGGGTCAAAGAGAACTGACCTAAAGCACCAGGTTTAACCCTTGATTATATAGCTATAATTCTTGATGACACTGGTAAGGTGTGGTATCTCCTACTTCGTAATTATTCAACTTTTACGGTATTTAAAGGTTTTTTTCTGTTTTTTTCTAAGCATGCCTCCTTTTTGCAGACAATGACGTACGGATTGTCAAGATAATAATGCGCAAAAAGAACTTGATATCTTGTTATCAGTTTTGCTTTGTTCTTCTTTGTTGTTAATTTAAGGAATATTGGATTTTTCTGTTTTTGTAAGTTTTATAAATTTATTCATCAGTACAGCCTAATAAAAGTTGAATTTTGTATGATTTATGCTTCTCATGATCAGAACTAAACAGTTTAAAGACATGAACTGTTCACAAAACAGGATTTTTTTCAAAAGTCCTCTGGAGGTTGTATTCAAATACGTGGACCCAAAAACACAATTTTCGAGTCGGGATCTGCTTTGGTTTTTCGGAATTTGAAAACCTTTGGACAAAAAGTTTGAGAATTTTAATGTTTTGGGACAAAAAGTGAAAACCATAATTTTTTTAATAAAAAACGAAGTTAAGTGTCATGGGAAAACAGTAGCTATAATATCCCCTTCTAGTGGTTTTAACACTCATTAATGGTGTCAAAATGGTTTCAACTTTAAAGATCAACAGAAGCCGAGGATGTCTCCCACCTGTTACCCCCACGAGGGGTGCAGCTAAAGGCAGGAACAAGATACAAGGATTCACCCAGCCCAAATTTCCAAGACACCTTGGAATTTTACTTATATTTTTAGTTTAATTTAGCTTATGTGTCCCCATTTGTCGGCACGCTGAACGATTTTTTGGCGCATTTCTTATATCCCCACTGAAAACTCAAGTGGCAGCCTTGGCCCCAACTTCCTTGGAAAAAGGGCAGTTTCTCCTTTTACATATTCCTCGTTACTGTACAAATTTGAAATTCCTCTAGTATTTTGATATCATCAAGTTAAATAATCTCCGCTATTCAGTTGAAAAGCCCACAGATTCATATAGCGCAATTACCTGCCCTAGCAATCTCAACCTTCCTTCCTTTATAGGCCTAGAAAGTGAGACCGAACTCCATTTTTCTTACAGCCCACTGTTTGAAAGACGGTCAGTCAGCCGAATACCCAGAACAATGCATAGGCAATTTCTCTGGGAAACATCAAGCAAATGTTCATCCGCTTTTTGGAGCACCCATGCTTCAGAGCTTTATTTGACCACTGTCATTACAGTAGCTTCCAATATTCTAATCTTGGTTTGCAGACACATCTTCCTATTCTTCCAAACTTTTTCTAACTGTGGAAGAACACCCTCAGTCTTAGCTATTCTACTTTTAACATACTCACTGCTCCCACTATCTTTATTAATAATACTACCAAGATAAGTGAAGCCGCTCACTTGATCAATCTTTTCATTACCGAATATAACCTTTTCATCTTCACTTATTCTTAGCCTTGGTGAATTAGTCTTCTTAACATTAATTTTCAAACTTATTCTAGTACCCTGAACTCGTAAGAGCTCTAAAATTCATTTTTTTTTGCTTACACTTTTGTCTAGGATGCTTAAATCATCAACATAATCTAAGTCGATCAAAGTGTTTCCTCCCCATTGTATTTGTGGTCTCTCATTGCATTTCCTTTGCTCCTTAAGACTAAGTCCATCAAAATAATCCATGTAAAGGGGGATAGAACAAAACCCTGCTTAACTCCTGATTTAACAAAACCAGCCACTAACCTCATTTCCTACCTTAACCGCGGCCGTGTCATTCTTGTACATAGCACTAATCACATTAATGTATTTGTCTGGTATAATATACAAGGATAAGACCTTTACCAAAGCTTTTCTGTCAACAGAATCGAACGCATGCTCATAATCTATAAAACTTTGGTCCTAAACTATAGAGAACCAAAGGTGTTTGAAAATTCAGGCACTTCTCAACTATTAACCTAGGAGTGAAAATTTGGTGGACACATCCTCTACCTTTTCCTCTACTAAATAATTTGCTACCTACAGAGACCAGGCTAATGTCTCAATAATTACCAACTATAATAATTATCTTATCACTTTTCTTACTGACGTCCTCATCTAGAATTTTACCATAATTCAAGACTAGTGCAGAGGTCTAATTTGAAACATTCAAGACATTGTAAAAATTCAAGTAACTAACAGTAGCATTGGGTAAGAAGCCCAGTACTCAGAGAATGCCTAACCTCAGAATTTTTTTTACTCTATTGATTTTCCCTAAACAGACATTAGGCTCCTAATCTTGGACATGATATATATATATATATATATATATATATATATATATATATATATATATATATATATATATATATATATATATATATATATATATATATATATATATATATATATATATATATATATATATATATATATATATATATATATATATATATATATATATATGTATATGTATATATATATATATATATATATATATATATATATATATATATATATATATATATACTGACTTAGTCTATTGTCTTAGTCCTTATCTAGAAAATTGCCTTAGTCTTTATCTAGTTCCTGATAAGCATCAACTTTATTTTTGTCTTTTGCTCATTTCTTGTCAATATTGACCGTCACTGCTGGTGGGTGATAATTAAGTGCTAGAGGAGTCATACTGGGAGGGTCATAATTATTTAACACGTGCTTATGTATATATGGGTTGTTTTTTTTTTTCCTGGGTATATAAGGCTTTTTTTTTCCATAGGTTTATAAGTAGAAGATTGTTGCTCATTCGTGATACAGTTTTGGCTCTCCCCTTTGAAAAGAAAATACCTTGTCTTTCTTTTAGGATTTTCAAATTTGAATTAAACTGGTGATAATTACTTGGAAACTACGTGTGTCACCCTGGAAGTGGTTTTAAGTAGAGCCCAAAATGTAGCTTGTGATATACTGTCCAGTCGGGATTTAATAATAATTAATAATTAATAATAATTTATTTTTGACCCACTAAAATAAAAAGTAAAGACATACAAAAACAAAACACATGCAAAACAATATCAATATAAAAACTACAAATACAAATCAGAACAATCGCACCAGAGGATGAAAAGGACCCAACCGCTTGCAAGCCTCATCTTTTAACTTGGAGCCCAACTTATTAATGACGTCAATATATCAGTTACATTAAACATTCGAATAATCTTACGGTTTCTATACCAACGAGGCAAATACAAAAGATATTTACAATAACGGAAAGACAAAACTCTAATATCCTGCATATCATTATTATTAAAAAATGGGTGCAAACCTGATAGAAAAAGAATGGAATGGTCACAATACGTAGAATAGAGTTTAGCCAATGCCTTACGAGAATGTTGGCCGCGATTTGGAACAATTTTAGCATAACCTGCTTTAAGCTTATTCTTAATATCTGCAAGTGCACTAGCACGGATAGCTGAAATAGAAGAGCAGATACTAATCCCAAGCCAACGCAACGCAGGAGCCAGCTTAACTGAAAAAGAACTACAACTCAAATCACTGCTTGGGTTTTTAGCATTTAAAACTAAATATTCATATTTTTCAGGATTTAGTATGAGATGAATTTTTTTCAAAAGCTTAGAAACGAACTGGGTAGACTTAGCTGGGGTGAATTTTTAACGGCTAATAAGTCATAAATCATCTGCATAAGCAATATAAGATAAATTAGTTAGACCCGTAAAATACGAAGGAAAAATACGAGAAAGCACAGGGTATAAGCAAGCATTAAAAAGGTATGGTGACAGAACCCCTCCCTGCGTAAGTCCAGACTGAATTGGAATATTACCAAAAAAGATCTCTCCTGACCGAAGTCGAACATATGAATTTGCATACCAAAAACGAAGGACACAAATAACAGATGAATTCACTCCTAGCTGAGTAAGGGAATACCATAGTTGGCTGTGACAAACCGAATCAAAAGCTTTTGAAATATCTAACGCAAATAAATGAACTTCAGATCCATCTTTTTGTGTTTGAATTAAAAAAGAAGTAAGAATTTCATGTGCATGTTGGCATCCAATATTTGGTTTAAACTCAAATTGAATGGACACATAATCAACATTTGGAAGAATTTCAGGAAGCAGGATATATTCAAAAACTGCTCAGCGAACAAGCTACCGTAATAGGTCTATATGATGCGCAAATAGTCGGATCTTTCCCACGTTTAAGAATCGAAGTGACACTTCCGCACAAAAAAGAATCAGGGACAAAAGACGTGCATAGACAAATTTGAAATAATAACTGCAAATGATAAATCAATTTTTTTGAATCAATATGAAGGTGAAAAACACTAATACCATCAATATCATATGATTTAGATTTTAAATTCTTAACACAACGAATCACACGGTCAGCAGAAACGGGAGGTACATGGCCTTGGTAAATTTTCGCAGGCAATACATAAGAACAGAGGTTAACAAATTGAGAGTGAACCGCATAATTCATAACATTAAAAATCTTATTATAATAATTAATCCAAGAGGCATTAGGGATCCGATCGGCATTAGGAGATGAATCAAATTTAGCAACATTAATCACTTGTTTCCACTGACTAGAGGTCTTCGGAAATTCTACACCATTGTACCTTACTTTACGAAGATAACGTTTAAACTCCAACTTCATTTTCTGTTTAATGTCAAAAAGGTGACCACTTAAACGGCGGCCGCACGCTACCCAAATTCTAAGCTACAATTTTGCACGATTTTTCATAATTTTTAAATCAGGGTCAGATTTCAATATTGAGCCTCTAGTCTTAAGCTTAAAACGACAAAGCGGGACAGCCACTTCTTCAGCTTTTTTCAGACAGGAAACAATCTGGCTGTAATATATATACAGCTGAACTCGAGCTTGTGGGGATATAACACTGGTACAGAGTAAATTAAATGGAACTTTAATTGTAGACAGAAGAAGAGCAAGGGTAGATAGATATAGTGGCCAGTCCGCTTTATTCCAGTCTCTTTTGGTTATCCACTTTTTGTAATTAGTACATAAGTTCTGTTCAGCCCGAGTCGTATTGATGGTGACAGTGGCTGAAAGGGGCACATGGTCATAATCACGTTCATCGTGGTCAATGTGAATATCACTAATAGAAATACCAGAAGAAACAACACAGTGATCAATATCAGACAATGAACCGCTATTATGTATGTATGAATGGGATGCATCTTTATCCAAAACCCGATAGCCATTAGGTAGCGAATCCAAAAATAAATCAGTTCATGTTGAGGTAGAGTTTATATCACGGTTCATATCGCCTAAAAGGATCCAATCCAATCCATTACTCTCAACACTAATAAGAAGGGTCTTTAGCGATGCACATGCTTTATTATACTTTTTTAGAGAGGGAAATGATCTTTGGTCGCAAGGGAGGTATACATTAATAAGAACTAGGTTAGCAAGACGGATTGCAATGAAATAATCACATTCACGATAACACACAGGGGATAGTGGGAGTAGTTTATGTTTTAATACGCAGGCCAGCCCACCTGAAGGTCTCCCAGAAGTTTTTCGGGCAATTCTAGCGAAAACTAAGTGTTCTTTACTCCTGCGAAGGGAGTTCAAACTCACCAAAGGCAAAAGATGTTCTTGTAGAAACAAAATGTCGAAATTAGATAATTTCTGGTTCAAAGAATCATCCTTATCCTTCGTTCCGTTAATGTTGAATGAGCTAATAGCAAAATTCGATTTTAATAGTCATTTTCTTAGCTGACTAGAACGTTTAGCTACAGCATTACGAAGGATTCGGCATTTTAGAGAAAATGAAACATGATTGCCATGACAATTAGCACATTTAGGGGTAACCTGGCACGGGGTATCGCGCAACGATTCATGCTGTTCTGAACAGCGGGAGCAACGTTTAGGGTTATTACAAGACGACTTCAGATGATTAGGCGATTGGCAATTATAGCAGCACCTTGGTGGACGCTGGAATTCATGAACACGGAATTTACTGGAGGTCTGCTTGGTTAGTTACACATACATGAATCTACCAATTCCATACTCAATTTGGGAGGGGGGGGTATAAACCTCCAGATAAGTATTTTCAATTGTGACAATTCCACTGGTGTACATATTATTTAGGTTTGATGAAGCTTTGATAGGTTTATATATATTTTTTCAAGATTACAAATTAGTGTTAATATTATAGTAAATTGTACAACAAAATTAGTAAAATCTTAGAAACAGAGACAGCAATTATTCAATCAAAGAAGGCAAGACTTCATTAAAAAAAACTTTAACGAGTGGTAGAAACATACTCCAAAATTTATCTTGTTCTAATTGCAGAGTAAGCTGGTCACCAAAAAAAAAATCACAATACATTCTGTTTTTCATGTATATCTGGCTCTGCCCATTTGCATGGTTTTCTCTGAAGCAGAAGCCATCACTGCTGTCTTGATAAATATAAAACTTGTCAGAGTCAACTAAAACCATAACAGAGCTACTCCTAGCTGACCATTGTTGCCAATTTTGACCATCAAGAGAGGCACCAATGATGCTAGGACCATGAAGCCACAAACCTGTCTTCAAAACACTGCATTTTATTTGTGAGCAATATTCAGTAAGTGCAACTGATTCATAGGCCTGTCCTAAATGTAGAAATTGAATGGTTGATTTGGGGACATTTATTCCTCACAATTTGCCCACAACAATTTTCTGGAATTGCTTGATTTTTGACTGTAACAAAATACAACTTCACTGGACAAAGTAGAAGTTATCTGAACTTCATGGAAATGGCACCAGGAATTTTTTTTTGTTGTCCTTTAATCATGGTAGTAACACTAACAATTGTCTTCTGGTCAACCTAATGCTTTTCAAAAATATATTTTAACTAAGTGTCTTTATACTGATCTAAAGCTGTAGCTTCGTGGATAATACTAATCAATTCAAATTTGTTTGTCTCTAATGTAGGCTGGATTATTGAGCAAAAATTATTTTTTTTTAAATCTCTGTCCAAGAAATTGTGAGCCAGACTAATACTTTAGTTAGTTTGTTGACCTCCAAACATTTTACTAGCACATGAACAGTATTTGTGGACTTATGTCCTATCAGCTTGCAAGTGAATTCTTTGAGTTCTGTTGTGCCAATAGGCATAATGAAAATGCTCAATAGTGGCAGGGAATTTGGTTGATAGGATTACAGAGAATTTGACAAAAAATATAGTTAGTGAAAAACCCCAGGAAAACTTTCAGGGTACAAACAACCAGCAAAATTTGGACTATAAATCAAAGTCATGCAAAAGATACAAATGTATTTATTCCTTGAGTTGCGTAACCCTAAAAAAATCTTTATTGTTTAATTTATGAGTAATATTGTAAGAAAAAGATAACAAAACTCCTCAGAATCCATCAATTCAGAATTGGATGGACAATTGATTCAAACACTCTATTTTGGCACTGTTGTACTTAAAAATGTCAACATGGTAATTTAGAATATTGTCATTTCAAAGCTTTCTAGAGAAAGACCATGATGTATAAGATTCAAATTAACCCACCCCTCTCCTACCCACAACAGCTGTATATGGTGCCTCATATACAGCTGCAGATCACCAAGTGACCCTATTCACAACGTTAGCTATGGTTACCTTCAATAGCATTATTATCTACATTTAATTTACTGAAGGTTCAGTAACTACCCATATCCAGAAGGGCAGCAAACCTTTGTTGATTGAAAGGAGACCAGCAGGTGCTCATATATGATGAATAACTTTGTAAGTAAAACAGAACATGGTCATGCTGGCTATTGTCAGATAAAATGCTTTAAAATAACTTGCAAGTCAAGGCTACAAAATTTAAATCTGCCTAATACTCCTTTGTTTTTTTCCTGATTTCTGTTTACGGGTTTACTTCCTAACAGAAATGCATTTTTTTTTCTTATTTCTGTTTACTGGTTTACTTTTGAACAGAAATCCACTTTATTTAATTTTTGGATCTTTGTTTACGGGTTTACTTCTGGACAGAAATCCACTTTTATTTTTTTCAGATTTCTGTTTAAAGTGTTTATTTCCAAACAGAAATTCACAAGTTTTTCTTTTTTTCTTTCGCACCTTTCTTGTTTTACAGTTCTGAGTTCTAAATCAGCGTTCTTTGCAATTAGACATCCATTAGTTGATCCCTTATAATTTCACGTTTTGCGCTGGCGGACGACAAGGAGACGAAAAAGCAATCCAGGGAAGCAGGAGCTCCAAGGACTGAACTCGTTTCTTACCACACAAAGTCAAGAACCAAGCGCAATTCTGAAGGGGAAAATCTAAAGACAACAATGAAGATGGACCGGACTGTCTTGAAGGCGTTGCTAGAAGCCTTCCAGCATTCAGCTGCTCAGAAGACAAAAGCCGTGGAGGAAATCCAACAGATAGAACTAGGGGAAGTTTTAATGGCAAAGCCGAAGCTCAACAAAGAAAATTAGTTGTCTCTAGTATATTGACTGAAGAAGGAGATGCAACAAGACCGAGAGCTTGTAGAAACTAGCATTGAAACTCTCACTGAGTCTGAAGCCACGACTTTATATATGGTCCCACTGAGAGAAGAAGACTTTCACAAGAATTGCAACTGCCTGCAATTTACCCTAAGCCATGTGGGTGGACAGGCTTGTAGAAAACCTATCCAGGAAGGCTCTGCAGACTTACTTAGCCCTACCAACTGCTAAGTCCAGCGACTTTGACCAGTTCACAAAAGCAATCCTCAAGAAGTTTCATGTCAATCGCGATCAAAGGCTAGGCAGAGATCATCAAGAAATCAAAGTGGCATTAGCTCAGAACCATAGCTCCAAAAAGTGCTCAATATAGTTCTGCATGATTTAAAGCCCTGCGACAGAGGTCAAAAGATCTCTCAGACAGAGGTCACTACCCTGCCTCATTTGTCTGCCACTGATCAGTCTGAACCCAACAACAAGGGATTTATTTCAGACACAACAACCCAAGCTGAAAATCTTGATTCTGATCAGGAATTACAGTAACGTAGCAACTTGTAATGAACGCCAGATAACCATATCTGAGCACTTTCTCAGCTCCAAGAAAACGATCCAACTTTGAATTTTGTTAGGGAGAAAGCATCAGAGGCAACGCTCTAGTGTTGCCTATAGTAAAGGCCATACGGCTCCAATGTTTTATTGTTATTATTATTTTTTTCCCAGAGGCATTTCATTTGGAAGGGGTCATCGTAGAAACTTCAAGAGGGGCTCATTCAAATGGAAATCGAGAGTTCTAGGGCCCCTTTTAAGGGTAGAAAGTGATTGGTGGGCAACTAGCCTCCTCCCCCCCCAAGCTCATCATTCCCGAAAACACATCCAATCAAAATTTTGAGATAGCCATGTTTTTCAGCGTAGTTAATTTCAAGATAAAAAATATGTTTTTGAGGAGGAAACTCCCTCACAACCCTCAAGGCAAGGGTTTTCAGTTATGCCTGGGGCCATATAAGAACGATGTTGGCACAATATATTATTTATTATTTTTTTCATTTTGAGCAGGGCGCTTTGTATCCAAGAAGTTGTCGTATAAACTTATAAAGGGCTTATTTAATTGGAAATTGGAGTGGTTTTTACCCCTTTTAGTAGTAGAAATTTAATGGAAGGAGACTATCACCCCTCTTACACCTAACTCTTTCCCAAACATATCCAGTCAAGATATTGAAAAGTGACATTTTTTCAGTATACTTGATTTTTATATGAAAATTATGTTTTGGAGGAGGATAGTCCCCTACAGCTCTCAGAGTAAGGGTTGTAAGTTATGCCCAGGGAGCATATAAGGGTTTTATAGAAGGCGTTGTCGTTAAAACTTTAAAAAAGGCTCATTTGATTGGAAATTCAAAGCACTAGTGCCCTTTTTAATAGTCAAAAGTGATTGGGGGGCAACTAACCCCCCTCTCACACTCACCTTTTCCCCAAACACATCCAATCAAAATTTTTAGATAGCCATTTTGTTCAACGTAGTTTTAAGTTCTGGAAATTACGTCTTTGAGGATGACAACCCCCCCCCCCCCCACAGCTATCAGGGCAAGGGTTTCAAGTTCTGCCCTGGGGCATATAAGGTTTTGTGTAGACAGCGTTGTCTCAGAAACTTCAGAAAAGGCTCATTTGATTGGAAATTTAAATGGCGAGTTTCCTTTTTAATAGTCGAAAGTGATTTTAAGGCAACTGACACCCCTTCCATACCCACCATCTCCCCAAACACATCCAATTAACTTTTGATATAGCCATTTTGCTCAACGTAGTTGAAAGTTCTGGAAATTATATGTATGAGAAGGACACTCCCCCCACAGTCTTCGGAGGCAAGGGTTTTAAGTTATAACCTTTGGGCATACATGGTTCTTATGGAAGGAATGCTCGTATAAACTTCAGAGAGGGCTCCTTTGATTGGAAATTAAAAACTTTTAATTCAATTTTTAAGTGTCAAAAGATATTGGAGGGTAACCTGCTTCCCCATCCCCAATATCCTCCCCCCAAGCCCTTTTTTCCCAAATGCATCCAATAAAAATTGTACGATGGCTAGTTTGTTAAAATGTTATAGTTGATCATGTAACGATAATTCTTTATGGGGGTCTTATGGAACGGATGCTCGTATTAAGTTCAAAGTGGGCTCATTCTATTGGAAATTGAAAGTTCTAGTTCACTTTTTAAGAGTCAAAAGAGATTGGAGGGCGCCTACCCCCCCCCCCTCCACGCCCCTTTTTTCCTCAAATCTATCCCATAAGAACTTAAAGATAGCTTCTTTTTTTTAATAGTTCAAAGACCATATAACGAAAACTCCGGGACGACACATCCCCCCAGGGCCCGAGGGCAGGTGTTGTAAGTTATGCCCTGGGGGAATATATGGTTCTTATTGAAGGGATGTTCGTATAAATTTTAGAGATGGCTCATTTCATTGGAAAATGAAAGTTTTAGTTCAGTTTTTTAAAATCGAAAGATATTGGAGGGCAACTAGTCCCCACGCCCATTTTTCCCAAATGCATCGAATGAAAATTTTGAGATGGACATTAAGTTAAAAATTGATCAAAAGTCAGAAAACAAAAACCTACGTGTCGTCATCCCCCCCTGGCCCGGGGGAAGGCGTTGTAAGTTATGCCCTAGGGCATATATGGTTCGTATGAAATGGATGCTCGTATAAACTTCAAAGAGGGCTCATTTGATTGGGAATTGAAAGTTCGAGCTCACTTTTTAATACTCAAAAGAGATCCGAGGGCAGCTGCCCCCCCCCCTCCCGACTTCTTTTTCCAAACCCATCTGATGAAAATTTTGCGATTGACATTTTGTTAAAAATAGTTCAAAGGTTGGATAAGAAAAAATTAGGTGTGAAAACAAATCCCCCAGGGCCCAGGGCAAGGCGTTCTGAGTTATGTCCTAAGGGCATGTATGGTTCCTATAAAAGGGATGCTCGTATAAACTTCTTAGAGGGCTAATTTGATTGAAAATTGAAAGTTCTAGCCAACTTTTAAGAGTCAAGAGAGTTAAGGGCAGCTAGCCCCCCCCCTTCCAAGCTCTTTTTTCCCCAAGCCCATCCGCTACAACTTTTGAGATAGCGAGTTTATTAGAAATTGTTCAAAAATTATATAACAAAAACTTCCCCCAGGGCCCGGGGGATAGGTGTTGTCCTGGGGGCGTATATGGTTTTTATGTAAGCGATGCTCGTATAAACTTCAGAGAGGGCTCATTTTATTGGAAATTGAAAGTTCTAGTTCAATTTTTAAGAGTCAAAAGATATCCGAGGGCAACTAGCCCACCCCCACACACCCTTTTCTCCCCAAGCCCATCTGATAAAATTTTTGTAATGGCCATTTCATTAAAAATAGTTCAAAAGTCAGATAAGAAAAACTTCTGTGTCGACTGAACCCTCTAGGGCCTGGAGGCAAGCGCTATAAGTAATGCTCTAGGGGCATATATAGTTCTTATGGAAGGAACATAACCTAAACCTAACCTAACATAGCCACCCAAAGGTGTCAAGGGCGGGAGAGGCTAGTTGCCCTCTGATCTTTTTTCACTCTGATAAAATGAACTACAACTTTTATTCCAGTTCAAATGAACCCTCTTCGAAATTTACACGAGTATCCCTTTCATAAGGACTCAATGTGGCCCCACGACATAGTTTACAATGCCTGCCCCGCGGGCCCTGGGATGATGTGTTGACACCGGAGTTTTTGTTATCTGACCTTTGAACTATTTTTAAAAAATGGCTCTCTCAAAGTTCTTATCGGATGGGTTTAAGGAAAAAAGGGTGCAAAGAGGGGGGCTAGTTGCCCTCCGATTTTTTTCAACTCTTCAATAGCGAACGACAACTTTGAATTTCCAATCATAGGAGCCTTCCGAAGTTTATACGACCATACCTTCCATAAGAACCATATATACCCCCAGGGCATAACTTACAACGCCTTCCCCCGGGTCTTGGGGGGTTGTGTCGACACAGGAGTTTTTTTTTGACTTTTGAACCATTTTTAACGAAATGGCAATGCGTAAAGGAGTTTTTGCTATATTTTCTTTAAACTATTTGTAACAAAATGGCTGCCTCAAATTTTTATCAGATGTATTTTGGGAAAAAGGGTTTGGGGCGCAGTTTACCTCCGATCACTTTTGACTCTTAAAAAAGGCACTAAAACTCTCTATTTCCAATCAACTGAGCTTACTTTGAAGTTTATACGACAACACTTTCTATATGAAGTGCCTCTTGAAAAAAATAAATGGAGTATTGGTGGAGGCTAGCTGCCTTCCAATCACTTTTGACTCTTAAAAAGTGAATTACAACTTTCAATTCCCAATCAAATGAACCCTCTAGGAAGTTTATACGAGCATCCCTTCCATCCTTATATGCCCCCAGGCCATAACTTACAACGCCTACCCCCGGGCCCTCGGGGGGCTGTGTCGACACCGGTGTTTATGTTATCAGAACTTTGAACTATTTTTAAAAAAATGTCTATCTCAAAATTTTATCTCATGCATTTAGGGCGTGGAGGAGGGGGGGTTAGCTGCCATCCTATCTCTTTTGAATCTTTAAAAATGATCAAGAACCTTCAATTTCCAATCAAATGAGACCTCTCTGAAGTTTATACGATAAGCTTATATATTTTATACCTTCCATAAGTTTATTATACCTCCCATAAGCACTATATATGCCCCTAGAGCATTACTCATAACGCCTGCCTCCGAGCCCTGGTGGGTTCAGTCGACACAGGAATTTTTCTTATCTGACTTTTGAACTATGCTTAATGAAATAGCTATTATAAAAATTTTATCCGATGGGCTTAGGGAGAAAAGGGTGTGTGGGGGTGGGCTAAATGCCCTCAGATATCTTTTGAATCTTAAAAATTGAACTAGAACAACTTAACTCTCTTGGAGTTAAGTTGTTATTTTAAAAAAAAGGAAAGCAAGTGGCGAAGATAATTATAGATATAAAATTAATAATAAGGAACTGAAAGTAAGTAAAAGAATAAATTACTTGGGATTTGTTTTATCGGAAAATGGAAGTTTAAAGAGTCATTTTGATGAAATAATTAATAGAGACAAAGTGGCCATGTCTGCAATTTTTAGAAATCCGACGATAATGGGAATTAAAAACCTAAAAATGCATAAAAGAATATTTAATACAAAAATTTTACCAGTAATAGAATATGGAGCAGAGATTTGGGGCGGGGAAGCGGCACAGAAGTTGGAGTCGCTCCAGCTCCAGTATTATAAAAGACTGTTTGGATAACATAAGACAACTCATTCACAGATTCTGAAAGGTGATATGGGCCTGTTTTCGTTAAAACTACGCAGGTTTATTTTGATGCTTATATTTTGGTTGAAGCTCTTTTGGTGTAATAAAATTAGGCTAGTAAGAACAGCTTATTATCAGATGTTGAGTTATGGTTTGAAAACGTCGTGGCCATCCCAAAATAGGTCATTACTAGAAAGAGCGGGAATGCCTTACTTATGGAATGACGGTCAGGGTTCCCGTGATCTACCACCAACTTTAGTAAGCCAGGTACGATTTATCTAAGAGGGTCAAGAAATTCAGTGTTGGCAAGGGCTGGTTTTAAATTCCGCTACACTAAATCATTATAATCAGGTTAAGCCTAGTTTTGGAGAGGAAATTTATTTTAAATTCAATTTATCAACTATGATTTTATATCAATGGATTTAGACTAGGGCAAGTTGCCTTTCCATTCGGAGCAGCCAAACAGTGTTCGACAGGGGGATAGTACATCTTCATGGTTAGTATGAGTGTCTGCTTTGTAGGGATGAGGACGAAGATTTGGACCATTTTCTCTGAAAGTGCCCAGTGCTCTCTGATTTAAGAGAACATTACTTACATAGGATTGTTTTGCTGCTTCCTAGTACTTTACAAAGTACTAGTCCAACCACAATATTTCGTATTGGTGCGTACATAGAGAAGGGATTAGAAAGAAGGAAAAGATTTTACAATTAATTATTATTAATGATATGATTATATGGAATTAAATTTATTTTCTCGATAAATTATCATAATATATTTTTTGTTATGTATCATTTTAATGTATGTTTCGTAATTTGTTATGTTGTGATTTCTTTGTTTTTCATAAAGTTTTGTGTGTATATGCCTCTTGGGCTTTGGAAATACACGATATATCTATCTTTATCTATAGAAAATTTATGATTTTAAAATTATTTGTGAATACTACATACAGATTATTTTTTTGTGCAAACTTTTTAAAGATTTGTAGTGATTTTTAGGAGGTAGGGGAGGTAAATTATGTTTAAGGGCTTGTCAGAAATATCACATGGTAAACTGTAATTAATTTTACGGGAATGTCTTTTCAGTCTACAGTTAATTATACTATTAATAAATAAAATAGGATACCCATTTTCATAAAGTATGTCCTTGATAAATCTTAATTCTGCTATGATGCGGGAATCAGAACAAATGTTTAGGGCACGATTGACGAGGGATATTACGACTGCTCTTTCAACTTGTGGGGGGTGGTTTGATTTAAAATGCAAATATCTATTATTTTGTGTTGGTTTTCTATAAATAGTAAAATTGAGTTTATTGAAGCCACGAATAACCAACACATCTAGGAATGGGATTTTATTTGCGATTTCGATTTCTAAAGTAAACTGTAAATTTCTACCGTATCTGTTAAGGTGATCTAAAAAAACCCTTAAGCTCCTTTTCCCCATAGTTCCAGAGCGAAATTATGTCATCCATGTAGCGTCCCCAAAAGATATGTTTCAAAAAATACGAATCTAATGCCCGATTTTCAATATGTTCTACATAAATATTCGCCAGTAACCCGGAGAGGGGCGCGCCCACCGTTAAGCCATTAATTTGCTGGTAAAAAGAATTACGGAATAGGAAATACATTGAGTACTTGTTACAGAGTTTAACCAAGGTCATTAAGACTTCAAAGTCTATTCCTGCTGCTGAAGCTTCTATTAAGTGATAATTTTCTTTGATTTTATTTTCTAATAACTGTTCAGATACTGCGACATCGATATTTGTATACATTGAAACAATGTCAAAGCTACTTATAATTGCATTTTCTGAGATATTTACGTTTTAGAGTTTTTCAACTAAATCTACTGAATTACTTATATAGGATTTTTGAGAGTAAAGCAAAGGTAAGGCTGTACATAACCATTTCCAAATATTGGATGAAGGGGCTTTTGTACAAGTTATTATGGGCCTTAAAGGAATGCCTTGCTTGTATAATTTTGGTAGACCATAAAACTTTGGGCAAAACCTACCGCGGGGGAAAAATTTATTATATAGTTGTGGAGTAATTTTACCTTTTGTGATAAACTTTTTAATTCATTTATAATTTTGTTTGCAAACTGATCAGTATGATTCTGGCCTATAGTTCTATATGTTGTCTCTTCATTTAGATGAGAATAAATTTTTGTGTCGTAATCTGTCGTATCCTTGACAACTAGAGAATTGCATTTATCTGCTTTAATTATAATCATGGATGAATCTTTACGGAGATTAGATAGTATTTTTAGGTCAAACAAACTAGTAGATTGTACATATGGAATTCCGATGCCCCTATAGCAAGGAATTCTAACAGCCATATGGAATTCCGATGCCCCTCTACACCTATTCAAAGAGAGTGAGTATCCTCTCACATGGCATATGGAGTTTGCGTGCGCCCCTAGGAATTGGGTCATTGACTTGCCAACCAGACAGGTTTCTGGAGGGTATAGTCTGGTTTGGTGGGTATAGTCTGGTTTGGTGGGTATAATCTGGTTTGGTAGGTACAATCTGGTTTGGTGGGTATAGTCAGCTTTGGTGGGTATAGTCTGGTTTGGTTTTTCAAAGAGAGCGAGTATTACACTTTACTTTTTTGTTTCCAGGGGTAATTAGTGATTGGATAATTTCTTAACATGAAATCTGTGAATAAAATATTTTTGGAGCATGTACTTGACGATGAATAAAAGGGTTAAGGTGATTAGTAATTAAGAGTGAGGATTCCCCCATTGGTTCCTGCCAATAGGCTACGCATATCAAGTTGAAAATTTGAAAGAATGAGGTATTTGAGGTGGAATATTAATGTTTTGAATAATAGGAGTGTGATTGATTCTAATTCGTGATTGGATTGTATGAAGGTGGAGAAAAAAAGGATTAAACTGATTAGCAGTTAAGGTAACCCCGAAGGGGTTGTTAACTCAGGTAATTTGTCATAAATTTGAAACAACATCAGTCTATGAAAATGGCTAACGACGATAGAATGACATTGTGAGTTGACCTAGCTTTACCTCTCCGATGTGGTCTCTATAATACACAACTGATGTTTGAACAGTATTGTCAATTTAAAATAGGGTCTAACGTTTACGATCAAATATTTTTTGGGGGAGATGGGTTGATTGTGTACTGTATAATACACAAGTGATGTTTGAACAATGTTGTCAATTTAAAATAGTTTAGAAATAAAAAAATTTAACAAGAAATGGCTGAAGTGTTTTGGGGGAGATGGGGTGATTGTGTACTGTATAATACACATGTGATGTTTGGACAGTGTTGTCATTTTAAAATAGTTTAACGTTCCCTCCTTTCCCCATTTCTGAGGGCAGGGGAGGGGGGGGTCAATTTTGGATGGAAAACCAAAAATACTCAGAGTCGAAAATAAATGGGATTTGGCTCAAGGGGAAGGCTCAGAGGCCCTTCGATCCCCCATTTCTGAGGGCAGGGGAAGGGGGTCAATTTTGGAGGGAAAACCAAAAATACTCAGAATCGAAAATAAATGAGATCTGCCTCAAGGGCATGGCTCAGAGGCCCTTCGTTCCCTCATTTCTGAGGGCAGGGGAGGGGGGGGGGGTCAATTTTGGAGGGAAAACAAAAATAAACATAATCGAAAATAAATGGGATCTGCCTCAAGGGGAAGGCTCAGAGGCGCTTCGTTCCCCCATTTCTGAGGACAGGGGAGGGGGGTCAATTTTGGAGGGAAAACCAAAAATACTCAGAATCGAAAATAAATAGGTTCTGCCTCAAGGGGAAGGTTCAGAGGCCCTCCGTTCCCCCGTTTCTGAGGGCAGGGGTGGGGGGGGTCAATTTTGGAGGGAAATTCAAAAATGCTCAGAATCGAAAATAAATGAGATCTGCCTCAAGGGCAAGACTCAGAGACCCCTCCTTCCTCCATTTCTGAGGGGAGGGGAGGGGGGGTGTCAATTTTGGAGGGAAAACCAAAAATACTCAGAATCGAAAATAAATGAGATCTGCCTCAACGGGAAGGCTCAGAGGCCCTTCGTTCCCCCATTTCTGAGGGCAGGGGAGGGGAGGGGTCAATTTTGGAGGGAAAATCAAAAAAGCTCAGAATAAAAAATAAATGGGATTGGCCTCAAGGGCAAGGCTCAGAGGCCCCTCCTTCCTCCAGTTCTGAGGGCTGGGGTGGGGGGGGGTCAATTTTGGAGTGAAAACCAAAAATACTCAGAATCGAAAATAAATGGGATCTGCCTCAAGGGAAAGGCTCAGAGGCCCTTTGTTCCCCCATTCTGAGGGCAGGGGAGGGAGGGGGTCAATTTTGGAGGGAAAACCAAAAATACTCAGAATCGAAAATAAATGAGATCAGCCTCAAGGGGAAGGCTCAGAGGCCCCTCGTTCCCCCATTTCTGAGGGCAGGGGAGGGGAGAGGTCAATTTTGGAGGGAAAATCAAAAATGCTCAGAATTGAAAATAAATGGGATCTGCCTCAAGGGGAAGGCTCAGAGGCCCTTCGTTCCCCCATTTCTGAGGGCAGGGGAGGGAGCGGGGTCAGTTTTGGAGGGAAAAACAAAAATACTCAGAATCGAAAATAAATGGGATCTGCCTCAAGGGGAAGGCTCAGAGGCCCTTCGTTTCCCCATTTCTGAGGGCAGGGGGGGGTCAATTTTCGAGGGAAAACCAAAAATACTCAGAATCGAAAATAAATGGGATCTCCCTCAAGGGGAAGGCTCAGAGGCCCTTCGTTCCCCCATTTCTGAGGGCAGGGGTGGGGGGGGGGTCAATTTTGGAGGGAAAATAAAAAATGATAAGAATCGAAAATAAATGGGATCTGCCTCAAGGGCAAGGCTCAGAGGCCCCTCCTCCTCCATTTCTGAGGGCAGGGGCGGGGGGGGGGTCATTTTTTGTCATGGTTTACCTTGTCACAGTTACATTCTCTTGATTTTTCCAAGTTCATTTCGAGTTTCTTTCATTGAAATGCAAGAGTTGGAATATTTCAGTAGTGTTTTGTCGTGGTTTAGCTTGTCACAGTTACATTCTCTTGATCTTTCAAAATTCACCTTGGTTTTATTTCATTGAAATGCAAGAGTTGGAATATTTCAGTAGTGTTCTGTCGTGGTTTACCTTGTCACAGATACATTATCTTGATTTTTCAAAGTTCATTTAGAATTTATTTAATTGAAATTCAAGAGTTGGAATATTTCAGTAGTATTTTGTTGTGCTTTACCTTGTCACAGTTACATTCTCTTGATCTTTAAAAGTTCACTTTAGTTTTATTTCATTGAAATGCAAGAGTTGGAATAATTCAGTAGTGTTCTGTCGTGGTTTACCTTGTCAGAGAGATTTTTTAAAGTTCATTTTTAATTCCTTTTGTTTAAATGAAAGATTTAGATTATTTCAGTAGTGTTGTGTTGTGATTTACCTTGTCAAGGTTACCTTCTTTTATTTCTTCGGAGTTTATTTTGATTTTTTTTAGTTGACATACTAGAGTTGAAAAATTTTAGGAGTGATTCTTTCGTGGTTTAACTTGTCACGATTACATTGTCTTGATTTTTCAAAAAGTTTATTTAGAATTTATTTAATTCATATGAAAGAGTTGGTTTATTTCATTAGTGTTTTATCGTGGTTTACCATTTCACAGTTACATTCTCTTGATTTTTCAAAGTTCATTTTGGATTTCTTTCGTTGAAATGCAAGAGTTGGAATATTTCAGTAGTGTTTTGTTCCGGTTTATCTTGTCACAGTTACATTCGCTAAATTTTTCAAAGTTCATTTTTAATTTCTTTCGTTGAAATGCAAGAGTTGGAATATTTCAGTAGTGCTTGTCGTGGTTTACCCTGTCACGTTACATTCTCATGATTTTTCAAAGAGCATTATGATTTTCTTTCGTTGAACTGCAAGAGTTGGAGCATTTCAGTAGTGTTTTGATGTGGTTTACCTTGTCACAGTTACGTTCTCTTAATTTTTCAAAGTTTATTTCGAATTTCTTTCATTGAAATGCAAGAGTTGGAATATTTCAGTAGTGTTCTGTCGTGGTTTACCTTGTCACATTTACATTCTCTTGATCTTTCAAAGTTCACTTTGGTTTTATTTCTTTGAAATGCAAGAGTTGGAATATTTCAGTAGTGTTCTGCCGTGGTTTACCTTGTCATAGATACATTCTCTTGATTTTTCAAAGTTCATTTCGAATTTCTTTCATTGAAATGCAAGAGTTGGAATATTTCAGTAGTGTTTTGTGGTGCTTTACCTTGTCTCAGTTACATTCTCTTGATCTTTCAAAGTTCACTTTGGTTTTATTTCATTGAAATGCAAGATATGGAATATTTCAGTAGTGTTCTGTCGTGGTTTACCTTGTCACAGATACAATCTCTTGATTTTTCAAAGTTCATTTTGAATTTTTTTCATTGAAATGCAAGAGTTGGATTATATCAGTAGTGTTTTGTTGTGCTTTACATTGTCACAGTTACATTCTCTTAATTCTTCGAAATTCATTTTGAATTTCTTTCGTTGAAATGCGAGTTGGAATATTTCAGTAGTGTTTTGTCGTGGTTTACCTTGTCACAATTACATTCTCTTGATTTTTCAAAAATTTCATTTTTGAATTTTGTTCATTGAAATGCAAGAGTTGGTTTATTTCAGTAGTGTTTTGTCGTGGTTTACCATTTCACAGTTACATTCTCTTGATTTTTCAAAGTTCACTTTGGATTTCTTTCGTTGAAAAGCAAGAGTTGGAAAATTTCAGTAGTGTTTTGTTGCGGTTTACCTTGTCACAGTTACATTCTCTTAATTTTTCAAAGTTCATTTTGAATTTCTTTCATTGAAATGCAAGAGTTGGAATGTTCCAGTAGTGTTTTGTCGTAGTTTACCATGCCACAGTTACTCTCTTGATTTTTCAAAGTTCATTTTGGATTTCTTTCGATGAAATGCAAGAGTTGGAATATTTCAGTAGTGTTTTTTCATGGTTTACCTTGTCACAGTTACACTCCTTAGTTTTTCAAAGTTCATTTTGAATTTCTTTCTTTGAAATGCAAGAGATGGAATATTTCAGTAGTGTTTTGTTGTGGTTTAACTTGTCACAGTTAAATTTTATTTATTTTTCAAAGTTCATTTTGAATTTCTTTTGTTGAAATGCAAGAGTTGGAATATTTCAATAGTGTTTTGTGTTGGTTTACCTTGTCATAGTTACATTCTCTTTATTTTTCAAAGTTCATTTTGAATTTCTGTCGTTGAAATGCAAGAGTTGGAATATTTCAGTAGTGTTCTGTCGTGGTTTACCTTGTCACGGTTACATTCTCTTGATTTTTCAAAGTTCACTTTGGTTTTATTTTGGTAACATGTAAGAGTTGGAATATTCCAGTAGTGTTTTGTTTTGGTTTACCTTGTAACACTTACACTCTCTTAATTTTTCAAAGTTCATTTTGGATTTCTTTCGATGAAATGCATGAGTTGGAATATTTCAATAGTGTTTTGTCGTGGTTTACCTACTCACAGTTACATTCTCTTGATTTTTCAAAGATCATTATGGTTTTATTTCGGTGTAATGCAAGAGACCTAAAATAATGTCGTGAAATTAACATGCAAAGTCGACATAGCTTTATTTGATTTTAAGGTTAATCAAGATCATTCTCTTGATTTTTCAAAGTTCACTTTGGTTTTATTTCGGTGTAATGCAAGAGACCTAAAATAATGTCGTGAAATTAACATGCAAAGTCGACATAGCTTTATTTGATTTTTAAGGTTAATTTAGACGAGGTTACGTGCGCGCACGTAACCTCGTCTAAATTAACCTTAAAAATGAAATAAAGCTATGTCGACTTTGCAGGTTGATTTCAAGACATTATTTTAGGTCTCTTGCATTTCACCGAAATAAAACCAAAGTGAACTTTGAAAAATCAAGAGTATATAACTGTGACTAAGTAAACCACGACAAAACACTATTGAAATATTCCAACTCATGCATTTCATCGAAAGAAATCCAAAATGAACTTTGAAAAATTAAGAGAATGTAAGTGTGACAAGGTAAACCACAACAAAAGACTACTGAAATATTCCAACTCTTGCATTTCACCGAAATAAAACCAAAGTGAGCTTTGAAAAATCAAGAAAATGTAACTGTGACAAGGTAAACCATGACAGAACACTGCTGAAATATTCCAACTCTTGCATTTCAATGAAAGAAATTCGAAATGAACTTTGAACAATCAAGAAAATGTAACTGTGAAATGGTGACAGACAACAAATCCCTACTGAGATAGTCAAACTCTTTCATTTCAACAAAAGAAATTCAAAATTAACTTTGAAAAATCAATAGAATGCAGTTCTGGTAAGGTAAGATCCGACAAAACACTACACAAATATTCCAACTATTTTATTTCATTGAATTAAATTGAAAACGAAATTTGAAAAATCAAAAGAATGTAACTATGACAAGGTACACCACAATAAAACACTACTGAAATATTCCAACTCTTGCATTTTCTGGAAAGAAATTCAAAATGAACTTTGAAAAATAAAGAGAATGTAACTGTGATAAGGTAAACCACGACAAAACACTACTGAAATATTCCAACTCTTGCATTTCAATGATAGAAATTCAAAATGAACTTTGAAAAATTAAGAGAATGTAACTGTGAAAAGGTAAACCGCAACAAAACACTACTGAAATAATCCAACTCTTGCATTTCAATGAAAGAAATTCATATGAACTTTGAAAAATCAAGAGAATGTAACTGTGACATGGTAAACCATGACAAAACACTACTCTAATATTCCAACTCTTGCATTTCAACGACAAAAATTCAAAATGAACTTTGAAAAATCAAGAGGATGTAACTATGACAAGGTAAACCACAGCAAAACACTACTGAAATATTCCAACTCTTGCATTTTAATGATAGAAATTCAAAATGAACTTTGAAAAATCAATAGAATGTAACTGGGACAAGGTAAACCACAACAAAACACTACTGAAATATTCCAACTCTTGCATTTCAACGAAAGAAATTCAAAATGAACTTTGAAAAATCAAGAAAATGTAGCTGTGACATGGTAAACCAAAACAAAACACTACTGAAATATTCCAACTCTTGCATTTCAACGATAGAAATTCAAAATGAACTTTGAAAAATTAATAGAATGTAACTCTGTTAAGGTAAACTACAACAAAACACTACTCAAATATTCCAACTCTTGCATTTCAATGAAAGAAATTCAAAATGAAATTTGAAAAATCAAGAAAATGTAACTGTGACAAGGTAAACCACGACAAAACACTATTGAAATATTCCAACTCTTGCATTTCCAGGAAAGAAATTCAAAATGAACTTTGAAAAATTAAGAGAACGTAACTGTGACAAGGTAAACCACGTCAAAACACTACTGAAATATTCCAACTCTTGCATTTCAACGAAAGAAAACCATAATGATCTTTGAAAAATCATGAGAATGCAACTCTGACAGGGTAAACCACGACAAAACACTTCTGAAATATTCCAACTCTTGCATTTCAATGATAGAAATTCAAAATGAACTTTGAAAAATCAGGAGAATGCATCTTTGAAATGGTATACTGCGACAGAATATTACTGAAATATGTCAGTTTTTGCATTCCAATAATAGATGTTCAAAAAGAAGTGGGAAATATCAATAGAACGTAACTGTGAAACGGTAAACCAGGACACAAGACTCCTGAAATAAACCAGCTCTAGCATTTCAATGAAAGAAATTCAAAATAGAACTATATTAAAACTCAAGAGAACGTAATTGTGACAAGGTAAACCATGACGAAACACTACTGAAATATTCCAACTCGCATTTCAACGAAAAAAAAATTCAAAATGAACTTTGAAAAATTAAGAGAATTTAACTGTGACAAGGAAAGCACAACAGAACATTACTGAAATAATTCAACTCTTTCATTTCAATAGAAGAAATTCAAAATGAACTTGAAAAATCTAGAGAATGTATCTGTGACAAGGTAAACCACGACAGAACACTACTGAAATATTCCAACTCTTGCATTTCAATGAAATAAAACCAAAGTGAACTTTGAAAGATCAAGAGAATGTAACTGTGACAAGGTAAAGCACAACAAAACACTACTGAAATATTCCAACTCTTTCATTTTCAATGAAAAAAATTCGAAATGATCTTTGAAATATCAAGAAAAAATAACTGTGACAAGGTAAACCATGATGAAGAACAATTGAAATATTCCAATTCTTGCATTTTAAAGAAATAAAACAAAAATGAACTTTGACAGACCAAGAGAATGTAACTGTGACATGACGAAGCACAACAAAGCACTAATGAAATATTCCAACTCTTGTATTTCAATGAAAGAAATTCAAAATGAACTTTGAAAAATTACACTACTGAAATATTCCAACTCTTGCATTTCAACGAAAGAAAACCATAATGATCTTTGAAAAATCATTAGAATGTAACTGTGACAGGGTAAACCACGACAAAACACTACTGAAATATTCCAACTCTTTCATTTCAATGATAGAAATTCAAAATGAACTTTGAAAAATTAAGAGAATGTAACTGTGACAAGGTAAACCGCAACAAAACACTACTGAAATATTCCAACTCTTGCATTTCAACGAAAGAAATCCAAAATGAACTTTGAAAAATTAATAGAATTTAACTGTGAAATGGTAAACCACGACAAAACACTACTGAAATAAACCAACTCTTGCATTTCAATGAAAGAAATTCAAAATGAACTTTTTGAAAAATAAAAACAATGTAATTGTGACAAGGTAAAGCACGAAAAAAACACTACTGAAATATTCCAACTCTCGCATTTCAACGAAAAAAATTCAAAATGAACTTTGAAGAATTAAGAGAATGTAACTGTGACAAGGTAAACCACAACAGAACACTACTGAAATAATCCAACTCTTTCATTTCAATTAAAAAAATTCAAAATGAACTTTGAAAAATCATTAGAAAGTATCTGTGACAAGGTAAACCACGACAGAACACTACTAAAATATTCCAACTCTAGCATTTCAATGAAATAAAACCAAAGTGAACTTTGAAAGATCAAGAGAATGTAACTGTGACAAGGTAAAGCACAACAAAACACTACTGAAATATTCCAACTCTTGTATTTCAACTAAATAAATTCGAGATAAACTGTGAAAAATTCAGAGAATGTGTGTATTGCAAGGTAAACCACTATAGAAAACTACTTTAATAGTTCAACTCTTGCATTTCAATGGAACGAAACCAAGAGTAATTTCAACCGATCAAGAAAATGTAACTGTGACAAGCTAATCAACGAAAAAACACTACTGAAATATTCCAACTCTTGCATTTCAATGAAAGAAATTCAAAATGAACTTTGAAAAATCAAGAGAATGTAACTGTGACAGATCCCATTTATTTTCGATTCTGAGTATTTTTGGTTTCCCCTCCAAAATTGACCCACCTCCCTCCCCTGCCCTCAGAAATGGGGGAACCAAGGGCCTCTGAGCCTTCCCCTTGAGGCAGATCTCATTTATTTTCGATTCTGAGTATTTTTGATTTTCCCTCCAAATTTGACCTCTCCCCTCCCCTGCCCTCAGAAATGGGGGAACGAAGGGCCTCTGAGCCTTCCCCTTGAGGCAGATGTCATTTATTTTCGATTCTGGGTATTTTTGGTTTTCCCTCCAAAATTGATCACCCTCCCACCCCTGCCCTCAGAAATGGGGGAACCAAGGGCCTCTGAGCCTTCCCCTTGAGGCAGATCTCATTTATTTTCGATTCTGAGTATTTTTGTTTTTCCCTCCAAAATTGCCCCCCCTCACCTGCCCGCAGAAATGGAGGAAGGAGGGGCCTCTGAGCCTTGCCCTTGAGGCAGATCCCATTTATTTTCGATTCTGAGCATTTTTGATTTTCCCTCCAAAATTGACCTCTCCCCTCCCCTGCCCTCAGAAATGGGGGAACGAAGGGCCTCTGTGCCTTCCGCTTGAGGCAGATCACATTTATTTTCGATTCTGAGTATTTTTGGTTTTCCCTCCAAAATTGATCACCCTCCCTCCCTTGCCCTCAGAAATGGGGGAACAAAGGGCCTCTGAGCCTTTCCCTTGAGGCAGATCCCATTTATTTTTGATTCTGAGTATTTTTGTTTTTCCCTCCAAAATTGACCCCCCTCCCCTGCCCTCATAAATGGAGGAAGGAGGGGCCTCTGAGCCTTGCCCATGAGGCAGATCCCATTTATTTTCGATTCTGAGAATTTTTGAATTTCCCACCAAATTTGACCCCGCCCCTCCCCGGCCCTCAGAAATGGGGGAACGAAGGGCCTCTGAGCCTTCCCCTTGAGGCAGATCCCATTTATTTTCGATTCTGAGTATTTTTGGTTTTCCCTCCAAAATTGACCCCCACCTGCCCTCAGAAATGGAGGAAGGAGGGGCCTCTGAGCCTTGCCCTTGAGGCCGATCCCATTTATTTTCGATTCTGAGCATTTTTGAATTTCCCTCCAAAATTGAACCCTCCCCTCCCCTGCCCTCAGAAATGGGGAAAGGAAGGGCCTCTGAGCCTTCCCCTTGAGGCAGATCTCATTTATTTTCGATTCTGAGTATTTTTGGTTTTCCCTCCAAAATTGACCCCCCTCCCCTGCCCTCCGAAATGGGGGGAGGAAGGGCCTCTGAGCCTTCCCCTTGAGGCAGATCCCGTTTATTTTCGATTCTGAGTATTTTTGGTTTTCCCTCCAATATTGACACCCCCCCTCCCCGGCCCTCAGAAATGGGGGAACAAAGGGCCTCTGAGCCTTCCCCTTGAGGCAGATCTCATTTATTTTCGATTCTGAGTATTTTTGGTTTTCCCTCCAAAATTGACCCCCCTCCCCTGCCCTCAGAAATGGGTGAAGGAGGGAACGTTAAACTATTTTAAATTGACAACACTGACCAAACATCACATGTGTATTATACAGTGCACAATCACCCCATCTCCCCCAAAACACTTCAGCCATTTCTTGTTAAATTTTTTTATTTCTCCACAATTTTAAATTGACAACACTGTTCAAACATCACTTGTGTATTATACAGTACACAATCAACCCATCTCCCCCAAAAAATATTTTATCGTAAACGTTAGACCCTATTTTAAATTGACAATACTGTTCAAACATCACTTGTGTATTATACAGACCACATCGGAGAGGTAAAGCTAGGTCAACTCAAAATGTCATTCTATCGTCGTTATCCATTTTCATAGACTGATGTTGTTTCAAATTTATAACAAATTACCTGAGTTAACAACCCCTTCGGGGTTACCTTAACTGCTAATCAGTTTAATCCTTTTTTTTCTCCACCTTCATACAATCCAATCACTAATTAGAATCAATCACACTCCTATTATTCAAAATATTAATATTCCCCCTCAAATACCTCATTCTATCAAATTTTCAACTTGATATGCGTAGCCTATTGGCAGGAACCAATGGGGGAATCCTCGCTCGTAATTGCTAATCACCTTAACCCTTTTATTCATCGTCAAGTACATGCTCCAAAAATATTTTATTCAGAGATTTCATGTTAAAAAATTATCCAATCACTAATTACCCCTGGAAACAAAAAAGTAAAGTGTAATACTCACTCTCTTTGAAAAACCAAACCAGACTATACCCACCAAACCAGACTATACCCACCAAACCAGATTATACCCACCAAACCAGATGATACCCACCAAACCAGACTATACCCACCAAACCAGACTATACCCTCCAGAAACCTGTCTGGTTGGCAAGTCAATGACCCAATTCCTAGGGGCGCACGCAAACTCCATATGCCATGTGAGAGGATACTCACTCTCTTTGAATAGGTGTAGAGGGGCATCGGAATTCCATATGGCTGTTAGAATTCCTTGCTATAGGGGCATCGGAATTCCATATGTACAATCTACTCAAACTATCTGTTTTTTTTTTTGTGGCGAGGCAGTTAACCTTTTTCTGATTGTTGTAAAGGGTATCTATAAGACTAGCCCTAACTTCATCTGGGTTGGAAATAGATGTATAAAATTTGTGCACAGAGGACTCTAGAGAGGAAATTAAATCTGCCACAGGGACATGTCATGGAAGAAAAGAGAATTTTGGACCTTTTTCAAGAATTTGAATTTCCTTTGGTTCAAGCGATCTAGAGGATAGATTAACAACAGCCGGTCCAGGAGTGAATCTTGGAGTGTAAGTAGGGCTATTCTTCGAAAATTCACATTTCCAACTTCTTAATAAGTCGTTCCCTTGATAAGCGGAAATCACGACTAAACAAATTTCTTTCCAATCTAGCCAATAGACATTAGACATAGACATTACCAACCAATATACATTAACACAGAACCAGTCACAAAAAGACCTTTGAGGTTAGCTGCCAAAAAGGCTGGATTAGCAGTAAGAACGTGTTTTTAAATTATTTTTCTTTCATCTCATTGAATCGCCTTGTTTTAACTTACTTTCTATCAGTCCTGGTTGAATTTCGCTGAAGTAAAGATGCTAGGACTGCTCTGAAAATATTTTTATTTTTTGGTTTTATTGGTCGCTTGTTGTTGTGAGCCTTTTTTCTTGTATATATTTTTGTCTTTCTGAGGACGGCCCTTGGACATAGGGCCGAAATATTCATTCACATTATCCCCACTGTCTTCCAAAAAGACTTCCCTGTTGTTCCTCGTGCTTTTGTTGTTTGTTATGGAAAGGCAGTGTGGTCTTCGTCACTATTTTCGTTTGTCTACACTCCTCCTGCTCCCCTTGTACCAACTATAGTGACAAAAGGAATTGTTTTCACGGATAATGATGGCAACAGAATAATGACCCCAGATGGAACATGGCTATCGAGTGACATGCTCGCACAGTTTAACCTAACACAAGTCTTTCAAGCTCTTCAAATTCCGAAGGAAGGAAGGAACTGTTATGTATCAATTATCTCTGATGGCTTACATGAAATTTCTCATGGGCTTACGTCAAAGGAGAGTTCACGCCGAGTGAAAAGAATGATTCGCTAGTATATATGCAAATGTCTGTAAATATTAGTTAGTTGAATTCTGACTTCTGATTAACACGGTTTATAATACTGAGCGTGCAGCATTTTTTACACCATGATGATATCCCCACTTGATAGGATGGGGTAGGAATCTGTAACTTCTCCAGGCGGGATGGTTAGTCCAGGCTTTACAACCTTCTATTCATTTAGTTGCATGGCTTTAAACACTTTCTGGTTTTTTCTTGTCACCTTTAATGGGCTTGCCATGAACATACCAAATTCCAGTTTTGGTCAAACAAGTCCTTTGTATAGTTCATAAACTGTAATTGAGCAAACTTGTGAAGCTGAAAACATTTTTGTTGTACATCATTTAAGCAGAAGATCTATTTTGCAATTTTGTAACACAGATATTGGTAAAGGCCATCGAAGGTCAGATCCATCTAAATGGAGAAGGATTGGAGGTAGATACTTAAAAAAAAACTTACCATGAAATACTTTAGACTGTAGATCCATCCCTGAAAGTTTCATTTTCCTAAGCTAACCTCTTTCCAAGACGACAAAAGTAGCTAAACAAGAATTTTACCAAATAAGTCAAGTCTAAAGCACACAAATTTAGTTGATTGTAAAGTAACTATTTTTTCATAATATATCTACAATTAGGTTATTTATGCAATGACCTACTTTCCTTTTTGTGCAACAAATTAAGTCAAATCTTTTTTCTATATGTTTTTCAAATCTTTTTTCATTAAGTCAAATCTTTTTTCAATCTAATTTCGGAGTAATCGTATAGTGTAGTTAAATGTTGAACGTAGATCTGAATATCCCCATAAAGGCATTCAACTTTTAACAAGCTTAAGAACTTGAGGAAAATTTGTACTGACTAATATTTTGCTTGATATATTTTAATTTTTTTTTAAGCTGAAATTGCACCCATTCTTGTTTAAAATGAGGCTGCCTCCTTGTAATTGTAAGTTAATCTAATTGAACTTTCTGAAATCTGTTAAATATGTGACGTCCGCTATGAAACTGATCAGGGTTTCTTTTAAATTGGGATATTTATTTTCAGAAACTGATTCCCTAAAAACTGATTCAAAAATTAATATTGTTAGCCTACACTGATAAATAAAGTCAAATCAACAATTTAGTTCTTCACTATTTAAGTCAGATAAATTTTCGTGCAGTCCAGTTTACGAATTGCGAACCCTTATTTTTTGTCATGTCAGCGTAGAACCTCGAGTCTCCCTGTGGCCCCTTTGAGTCGACCAAGACCACTTTGGGATTACTACTGTGGACAATCTATATGCTCATTGTGATTTAGCTCAACATTCTCTTAAATATTCCCTGAAACCTGCACCTTAATTCCTTTAGCTCCAGTAGTAGCAATAGCTGTGGCAGTAGTAATAGAATTAGCCTTAGTATAGCCTACACATAGCACTTTTTGTTTTTTCAACCTCTCCCCCCCCACCCAAAAAAAAACATACTGAAAGTTTTAACTCAATGCCGTAATCAGTTCTAGGAATATCACTGATATGTCTTTTTGCAATATGCATGCAAATACATTGTGATTGAGTTCAACTTTCTTTCAACATTCCCTCAAATTTTCACCTTAATATCCTTAAGTTTTACCTAAACAAAAATATTGATATTTTTTGTTTTTATTGACCCCAACAACAAGCCTCATAAGTTTTAACTTCATGTTCCAAATCGTTCCTAAGATATTGCTTGTATGCCCTTTTGAAAACCTGCATGCACAACATGTGTTTTGATGTAATTTCACTTTTCCCTCAATATTCCCTGAATTTTTCATTTTAATACTCTTAGTGATAGTAGTAGTCACAGTTTTATTAATAGGAGTATTAGTAGTAGTATTAGAAGCAGCGGTAACAGTAGTAGTAGTAGTAGTACTAGCATTAGTAGCATGCACAAACTGTCTTTTGGTCAGTTGATCATCCCTTTCATTATGCCCTGGAAGTTTCAACTGAATATTTTAGGCCCTTCCTGAAATTTTGCTGATCTGCCCTTTTGTCAACCATTATCCACATATCGTATTTCGACTTCGTTAAAATTCTCCCTCAACACTTTTCATCCAAATACGCTTAATTTTAGGAAAAGTCCCAATAGAAGTAGTAGTTGCAGTAGTTATAATTAAAGTAGTAGTAGTAGTAGTAGTAGCGTGCACATATTGCATTTTTTGGTCAGTTGTCCATCCCCCTCATTATTGTCTGAAAGTTCCAGTTGAATACCCTAAGCCTTTCCTTAGATACACCAATTAGACAACTTTAATTGACTTAACGTGTTTTGATTTAATTTAACTTTCCTCTAAATACACCCTTAATTTTCTAACTTTATAGCCTTAGCATTAATCGGAGTCATATTTGCTGTAGCAGGAGTAGTAGTAGCGGTAGTGCTAGTATTGTAGCAGTTGCACTAGCAACGGCAATAGCAATAATATTAGTTGCACTATGCACATACTGCCTTTTGGTCAGTTGAACGTCCCCCCCTCCATCATACCCTGGAAGTTTTAACTTAATGCACTAAATAGTTCCCAAGCTATTACTGATACGCCCTTTTGACAACCAGTGTGAATAAAGCATGTTTTTGTTTAGGTATATTCCTTCGCAATTTCTCCTCAAACTGTCACCTTCATATCTGCAGTCTTAGGTGTAGTCGTAATAGAAGTAGCGGTAGTAGTAGTAATAGTTTTAGTATCAGTAGCAGTAGGGTTAATGTGAACACATTGTATTTTGGCTAATTGATCATCCCTTTCATCATTCTTTTTAAGTTCCACCTTAGTACCCTAAGTAATTCCTGAGTTACGCCCTCTTGGCAGCCCGCATGCACACACTGTGTTTTGATTTTGTTCAACACTCCCTCAATATTTCCTGAAAGCTTCACGCGAACGCCCTTGGCCTTCTTGGACACCAAAGGTAAAACATTCTCCCCTTATTACCCAATAATAAATATTTTAGGCAAACAATAAGGGAATTCAAAAGCCTTTAGATCTGAGGGTTCGGGGATAAGTATCATTTTGTGAATGTGGAAGTGACAAGAATTATTTTTGGCATGAATTGATCTTGTTTGAGAAATATCTTGTCTGAGAAAAATAGCATAAGATTCACTTATTGTAAAATCATCACTATCCCTGTTAAAACTCAAATCAAAATTTTAGTATTTATGTATTACAAAATAAGTGCGCCATATTTCGGTTTTCTCAGGCAGAATTCTGATAATTTATACATTCAAAAAAACTCTTAGTCACTTCTACGACCAGAAATGACAATCAATAGATAAATGAAGCCCAGAGCGAAGAGAAATTAAAATATAATATCAAATAAAATATTAAAATAACAGATAATGACATTGATAAAAAAAAACCTTAAATGAGCAGAAACTAAGGGATAAAATTAAGTCAAGTTTAAAATGAACAATAATTACTAAAACGGAAGAAGGGCTTCTGGCCTCTACCCTTACGCTATCTAAGAGCTAATTTGTCATTTGAACCTTTCTGAAAAAAAAACTTTTGAATATATAAAGCGTTTTATTCTTAAATTGTAAAATTGACGAAATGAAAAATTCTATTAAACAAAATATTAATTTCCTGATTTTCTGCGATATTCAGAAATAAAGTAAATATTATGTAGTAAATATTAAGTTTATTTTTATATTTTAGTTCCAATTATTTTTAGTACTATGGCAATTTTTTTATTGGTCGTTGATAGTTTGAAAAAATTAAACCACATCGTTCAATATATATCTAGTTTCCAATAAAATCAAGCGGTGCAATGACCATAAGAAGGTGTTCAGGCGGGGTAAGGCAGTAACATTACTTCTTTCTGTTCCTTGTAAGTTTAACTTGATAGTTCGTTTTATGTTCTCCCCGTTTCATAGTTTATTTATTCCTTTGTAATACCACTGTTTATCTTTATGCTTAGTGTGGCTTTTCATTTCTTTTTTTGGTGCTTACTTATCCGTGTCTTGTAATTTCTGGTTGTTTAGAGTCATTGTTATTTTAAGACTTTATTTCTGCTTGTCCTGGGTTTTAGGAACTTTATTCCCCGTTATAAATTTGCTTTTCAGAAAAAGGCTTCTCATAGTGAATGGAAAAGCCAACACTTGAAATGAATATATTATTATTCATACTACTTTTTTTAGAATATCAGTTACTATTAGTACGCTTCAATTGTTAATTAAGTTTTGTTACCACCAACTGTTCAATATTTATACTTTATTTACTCTCTTGATTTTAGTCTGATTTAGACCAAAAAATGTCTTTTCTACGAGTGGAATCCCCCGATTCAGAACAAACTATGGAATTACCACTTGAAGATGATGACACCCTACTCCTGACCACTCTCAAAAGTAACTTCCCAAATGCAAAGGGATTGACATATTATTGCAAATCAGCACGTTCAACCAGGGGACTTAGGCTAAGTGAAGGAAAATTTTTGCCTCCACAAGAAGGATGGTTAAAACCAAATATTCGTACCTACAAAATCCTATGTACCAAAGGTAAGGACCAGTTCAATCAGGTTTTCAGTTCCATCTGTAAACGATTTTCTAACTATGGAATGTTAATATTTCGGCTGTGACAATTATAAATGCGAAATACGCCATTTTTGTTAATTTTCAAGACAGCAAAAAAAAAAAAAAAAAGGAAAAATTTGTTCATGTCGTCTCTTTTTCATCTTCCCAGTTTTTTCATGTCCAAAAGTGATGTGTGTCCTTTTTTCATATTCGTAACGGTATGAGATAGGACAATTCTGGTTACACCGTTTGATTCCTCGTGCTCAGGTTACCAACACCACATAAATAACTCATTTTCTTTTACCAAAATAGCATATGTCCCACTGTATAGTATATTTCCGATCGAGCTCAAGCTTGAGTTTGCATATATGTTTAACTGTTAGTGTAAAGAATATCCGTTTTTCAAAATTTTTATGCCATTACATTCATAAAACTTATAAACTTCAAGTAGTTTCAGCTTGTATGGGTTCAAGGGCTTGGTGCAGATTTATTAGTAGTCCTACCTACTTTTTTACTCCTACCAAATTACGGGCAAGAAAGATATTGATCAAATAAAGCATTGCATCTATTGTTTAATTTTTTTTTCCATCTGTCTCAGAGGCTAGCATAAACGTAAGAATATATAGGCCCACGTAAATCAAATTTATCTTTGAGACAAGGGCAATTAGTGCAGGCCATTGAATCTTTGGTCCAATTTCTACACTTTGGAGGAAAAAACACCCTCTTTGTATTTAACATTGAATTTTATGCAATAGTTATCAACTTCTTAGATTTGTATCTAAAACCAAATGAAAACACAATAACAGGCAAAACTTTGAACTAAGCTCTCTGAACTCACTCCTGACAGATTATAATTGTTGTTTAAGAAATAATATGACAATCAGAAATAAATTTGGTAGAACAGTATGTTCTACTGTTTATTTCCCAGGTTTAACCCTGATTTGGGATTTTAACAAATTGAACAATTTTTTAATTTAAAAATCTTGAACTTAAACTAGGTTAAATAAGTTAAATCAAAACAATTCAGTGGTCTTGTATTACTATTATGTTTGGAAAATAAAACAGAAAATTTTGTTTCTAATATAGAGGAAGCATATTAACTTGGAGGACTGATTCAAAGAGGAGATTAACCCTACTGCAGCAATACCCTTCAATATCTAATATGAACAAAGTCTAAAATTTCTCCCAAGTTGGAAGTGTTAATTTCTAGAGGAAAATACATCAGCTGTTAACAAACTGCAAGAATCTTATAATTTAAAATCGTTGACATAACCTAAGTTAAACTAGCTAAGTTTAAAACAGGTCAAAGACCTCATTAAAAGGGTTAACAATTCAATAAATATTCTCTTTTGCTAATATAATGCACGCACGCTGACTTTTAAGTAGGGATTAATATTCCCAGATTTTATTTCTTTTTGAAAGTTGTTTATTAGGGTTAAACTTAAAAGACCCAACCTGTAATTTTATTAGAGCAAGGGGAATACTCGAGCTGGAGTGGGAATTAAGAGAAAATTTCCCTCCAATCTCCAACATAGATAAAATTTAAAGCTTTTATCAACTTAGGAATGTTATCTCTAGAATTAAATGTATAAGAATGATTGCAAAGGAATGTTTGGTGACTGTATGCACCTTTGGAAACATGGTTATTACTGTTACAGGCAAAATTTTGAAATTGTAAAGAATTTTAACCTTTTAGGGTGGTTCAATATTATTAAATGAGATAATGTCTATAATGGTGGGTATTATGTCTCCAAGATTTTGAATCTGAGACAAAAGCTTGACTTGATGCAATGAATGAAGATACAGATATTATTGTTGAGACTGAAATGTGAGGGTGGAATGACAAAATACATATTACAGGAATTGTTGATAAAAATTGTGATTAATTATTATTTACAGTATGAAAAAGTAGCCTGTTTTGTTGCTAGTAAGCTCGTACTTTTGATAATAAGTTTTGTGTATAGATAATTTCGGCTGTCAATCCTTCTGCTCTCCTTATCTACCCCTTTAGCTATTTTAAAAGCTCCCAGTCAGCCATCACGAGTTATACAATTCATCAAATCTATACCCTATGATCAATTACTTGGTTGGTTCCAGCACCTACCTCCTATTTATCTGTACTCTGGCTCAAGTAGCCCATCAGTGGCTGGCATTTTGTTTTAAACTCTACAACTGGCCACAGTTTATATCTTTGTACAGATTTGGAATTTTTCAATTGCTCATGCAGTTTAGCTTAATTTTATCAATTCTCTCAAATTTTTGAATAAAAAACGTTGAGAAATGGTGAATAAAAATTGTTATTCTAAATTAGCAACATCATTAATCTGTTGAGGTAAGTTTTGCAAATACGACTACATGGAAAGTATGCACCGATCTCGATTCTTATGATTCATTAAGTTAAAAAAATGAAATCGATTTTTCTTACAAATAAAATAATGAGAATGAAACGAGCAATAAACAGATGGTCAAATGAGCAATAAACAGATTAAAACAGATGGTCCTTGCGTTTGAGCAGTTCTTGTGAAGGAAATAGGACAAAATTCCGACTTCAGCGTAAAGAAGTAAATCTTCTATCCTGATTCCAGCATCTACATTAAAAGATTCCTGGCTTGCATGTGTATATAGTCTTTTGTGTTACAAAAAATTGCAATGAAAAGGTTGTTGTCTCTGGAACTGGATATTGATTTCTATCACTCTCCCCAAGTGTTCTCCTATATACATCTAAAGGCACACTTATAATTAGGTTAAGTTGGGTGTGAAAATGCACTTTTGAAACCTTATTATTTAAATCATATTTAATTATTGTACATTCATTAGAACTACTCAGAAAAAGAGCTTATTGATCATCCTTTGTATGGTTTTCAAGGCAAATTTCTCAAACAAATACTTTTTCTAGGTTTATTCCCCATGAAAAGCAGTATGGAAGTTAAGCCTCAGAGGAAACAAGGGAAAATTAAAAAGTTTATGCATAGGAGAATGTGAGATATTCTCTTTTGGATTTCAGGGAAAAGCAAGAATAACCCTTCGTAGCACTTGCCTTTCCCTGGAGATATTTCCTGGTAGTATTCAAGAAATCCCCTAACTATTCAAACCTATTCTAGTAGGCATATGAACATAATTTTTTACGTCACACAGAAAACTATTGTATTCAATTACAGGGTTACTTTCATTTTCCGATGCCAAAAATGAAAAGTATGAGACAAGGATAAATTCTTCGAAATATTAACTAGCAATCTTTGATGATAACGGGCATGTGCTTTTTGCTGGTTGACGTACCTATTATCGGTAATCTAAGTGTACATGAATCAAGTAAATGCTGTTTTCATCTCTACCATGGAAAGCGACTTGTAGTCAAACAGTACGCGCAAAAACGCACGATATGAATTTTTCCTTGCACAGTCGCGTGAATTATCATCGGGGTGGTTGGGTAATTATCATTCTCCCCTTAGATTTTGAAAAATATAGGTCTGGGTAATTTCATTTGAAAAATACCTTTTGCGCGTCTTCATTGAAAAAATTCTAAAAACAACAGAATTAAGCCCTGGGGTTTGTAAAATACATTTGCCCCCTCCCTCAAGATTTTCGCTACTTGACATTCCTGTTTCTTTTACTAAGAATGTGTCACTGGTTAGACAATGCATACTTGAAGCAATGAAAATACCACTTTCAATCCCAAAATGTTGTAAACAACGAATAAATAAAAAAACAAAAACGAAAAACATAAAAAACTAATGAGATAATAGGTATTGTGGTCGTCGGAAAAGCAATAAGGCGTTTGCTTCTATCGAGGGAGCATTCTTAAAGGAAACAATAATTATCTTTCAAGAGTAAAGCTGTTTTCAAGCAGAAACACTGTATTTTGATATTGAATTCAAAGACCATGCCATTGTATTGAATGGAGGGCAAGTTCTTATGGTGATATGCCAGTTTAAATGTTTCTAGGGATTATCCATCCACTTGTTTGATTAATAACGAAAAAACAAACTAGATTATTCCTCCCTTTACATAATTTTTTACAAAGCTAGTCAAGTGTTGCTACAACTCATCACTTAAGTAAAGGACTGGATATTCCCTTAAACATACAAGCTTGACTTATATCATCTAATACATCTCCATATTATATTTTTGAAATCTAAGATCTACTCTTTTTAGAGATGAAGAATCCTCGGCAAGCTACGATGAAAATGGAACGGCCAGGCTTTCAAGGTTCTGTAGGATCTGGACCAGGTATTACAGGTTGTTTATGGTATTTTGAAGTCTAATTTTGTAGCCAAACATTGCCAAAGCACTTAAATTTGTATAAATAAGTTTTATATTTGAAAAAGTAACTGATATTTGTGTAGTGGCCCAGATACCACATAAAAATAATTCTCAAGAACTTATTTAGAAAAACTTAACCTATGTTTTAACCTTTTTTAGTGACTGCTTCTTTCTTTTTATTGCAAATTACTTTGTTTCTAGTGTCTTTGACAACACTGCAGTCAGTAGTTTTTAAACCTTTTAGACATCAGCCTTCTACAAGTTTATTGGATAATATATATATACGAGCCTTAGCTTTAGTAAACAAAATGGCTACCGAAAATTTTCCTTTAACCTTAAGAACTGCTTGATTTTTCTTCTTTTGTTATTGACGCCTAGAGTCATAACTGACAATTCCACAATCCTGTTACAAATCCTTAAAACTGGCTTTATAAGCTGGTCTCAAAGGGAGGATGAACACGACATTAAAGATCTGGAAGCTTAGAGTCAGTAAGATGGATTTTTGTTACGAGCATCCTGTTGAAAACAACGAATTTTTGGATTTACCACTGAAATGTAAAAAAAATGTAAATTGCAACCTTTAGGCGTGACGGCAATAGTTTTTATTGATCTTCTCTAAAACAAAATATACCTAGTTATTTGGTTGTGTCGTGGGTGTGCATGACAACTTACATAAAGTGCAATAGACAGTATTTCTTCTGGGAGGTATGATCAGAATCAGTTGCTTTACAAGAAATATAAGATAGTATATCCTGGCTTAGAATATTACATAAAATCTCTTAACTTAAGAGTTTTATATTTAATTTTGATAATTTCTTTTAGCACAGATCTTCAAAGTGCCCCTTTGCGGGCAGTTTATTAAAAAAAAGATTTGACCTCATTTCTAAATACCACTTTTTGCGTACATGGTGGTCGTACTAACCAAAGAAAGGTTTAATTCAGTTGAAAATTGAAAGTTCTAGTGCATTTTTAAGAATAGAAAATGATATGATTGAATATGTTACTTTTCCCACAAATAGTATGTTTTTATACTAAATCACTTTAAAGGTGGTCAAAATCCGGAGAAATGTAAATTTTAACACAACGATTTTGTTGGATCTAAGATCTTAACCAGTAGGCTTAGATCTCCATCTCTATCTTGAATTCATTAAGAAGTCCCTTCAGAAATTTCAAATAATTGTTATTTCTCTCTATCATATTATTATTAGTAACGGGAGCCTGACGACTTCACTCCTGGGCCCCAGCACAGCTACGTGGCAGAATATATATAAATTGAATTCAAAGTTGGAAGATCAAATATACTTGACTTTTAACCATTCTGGTATTTTACAATTTCTTCTACATCAAATTTTTTGTCAGTAAAAAGGATAAAAAGATTTGATCGGCTCTGTCTTATAAAAATTTAAGTAATCAACAGGAGCAAAAATTTTGAGTCAAAAATTTCTTATAAGTAAACTCTTTCTGTTCAAAGATCTGTTTGCCTCTGTTTTGAATAATTGATATGATTTATATGTCACATTAAAATGAAATAACTATATTTATATGACATATTCTGCTCTCACATGTACCTTACCGCATTTATTTAGGATGATTGACGCTTTTCTTAGCTTGCACATCATTGTTTGAGACTACCCACAATCCAAATTCAGTAAAACAGAGTTATCATAAACTGTAGTTCATAAGATGTATTCTACTCTCATAGGCAGTTTAACTTCATCTATCTTTCCTAAAATCAAATGGTGCTTACGAAATTAGTAACAATTTTTTTTTTTAGCAAAGATAAATGTTTACCCTGGTTTAATGCAAATTGGAGCGTCAAGTTTACACAATTCCTTGGGACCTGGAAAAGGTATGGTTATTTCAGAGCTTTTTTTTATTGAGTTCCTAAGCATAGATTCGTAGCAAGACATTACCAAAATATCAGAAGATCTTGTCAAAGAATTGTTTTATTTTAAAATTTAAATAATACGACTGTAGTAAGCTATTTACCAGATGCTAGGCTCCAGATATCCTTGAGTGTTTTCTTAATTTTCCTGGTCAGCTTATATCTAATATGCAATATATCACTTACATTAAATCTCACAAAGGCAGGTAAACTGAACTTTTCGTTAGTATCATCAGCATACAAGATAACATAAACTCTCTATATAAACAATCACCATTTTACATTCGAAACCAGAAAAAATATCATATGATTAATTTCTACCAATATACTCTTCAAAACAGCACTGCCTGTTTCAAATTATTTCATGAACCTCTAAGAACAAACTAATCTGTTAAATCCTTTTCTAATTTCTGTGAATTATAGTATGATAGTACCTAATTGATTATTAAATTATTAAGATCCTTCAAAGAAGGAGAGGATAAAAATATGACAAAACATATCTTTTTCTAAAATTCAAAGCAAGTCTCTTAGAAACTATTTTGCTACAGTGTAAAAATTGGTCATTTAGCAAGAAAAACTCAATTGACTTTATATATCTAATTTAAACGGCTGAAACCACTGATAAAAGGTATGTAATACAAATTTCCAACTGAGATATCCACAAACTTTTAAAAGGGGTAGGTATTTGGCGTGTCCTAAAGCAAATCGTAATGATTATAATGTAATATTGGAAGAACGTTGTTAACATGTTTATTAAACGATGATAAATAAAGGATCATAGGATTTCCACTGGCTGTTTTTAATTTTCTTTGATGATTTACCTAGAAAAAAGGCTCGGTAGTTCATCTGTATCACATTTTCGTCTGTGTACACATTTTGTCTGTATCAAATTTTTCTCTGTATCCCATTTTGTCTTGTGAAACTAAACATAAATCTATGAGTGAAGAACAGAAAAACCACAAAGATTTCTAAGATAGACAGAGATTAGATAGGCAAAGGATAAGGTAGGCAAAGATTGACAAAGATTAGTTGTCTATCCAAACATCAATCATACTACTGCCCCAATTAATTAAGAATTTATTATTTTTGACTTCCTTTTTTATGAATGGAATTGGTAAATTTAGTCTAAATTATGACTAATAGCCCTGTGAAGAGATTTCATCAGAAGGGGTGCCACTTTCTGGAGATGGATGGTATTTAAACTAGAAAAATTCAAAAATAAGTTGGACTTGATGAGGAAAAAATAATTGGAAACCTAACATAAGTTATAACAAATTTGAGATTTCTGGAGAGAAAAAAGGGGAATGAAGAAAAATAATGCATTTATATTCCTTACTTTAGGTCGTATATTCAATTCTACTGGTAGCAGTGGCATTCAAATGGCAAACAAATGTAACATACCTTATTACAAAGTATTGTTCAAACCCTGGCCCATTACTCAAATTCCTTTCTAATTGATATTACTGGCTAGCAGGGCAGTATCCAGGATTGTTCTAAATGAGCAGCAATGTGCATCAAAATTAAAAAATTCAAAACATCCAAATTGGCACAGAAAAACTCGACATAATAGCTTCAGCCGTACGAAATTCATTTAATTAATTATAATTCAGTTAGTTAAAGAGCAGCTTAAAATATCACAAATCTGCCAAAGGGAGTAATACAAGACATATCAATCATTCTTTCAAGATTAAAAAAGACAGATTTTCAAAATAAAAGAGACATATACTATTTATGATAATAACGTCGTGTTTAATGAAATAGACTTGATTGTGATTTTAATAGTTTCCTTGTTTTGTGGCACACCAATATTCCCTTTGCAAACCGAAAGATTGACTCAAGTTCTAATCTTATATCTTTAAATGCGCAAAAGTAATGCACCATAATGTTTTTTTATGCTGCCCCCCCCCCAGAAAAAATCCCCCCATGGTATGAAAAAAGCGAAAAGGAAGAGTTTATATCAATAGAGCCTACCAGGTTACAGTGCTGCCAATTCAAAATAATATAGGATTGGGCAATGCTAAGTTTCTAAACATAAGAAGGGAATATTTTTCTCAAACTCTAGGGGTCAACCCCTCTCTCTCTCTTCCTTGTCGGCATCCCTGGCAAGTGCAAAGGGTGGAGGATTTTATTTTAGTTCTCGGTTGCTTTTAAGAAACATCAAGACATCTCATAAGCGACAAAAATAGGACTAGTGGAAGAATGTCTATCATGGTTGCAGCAGTAGCTGCAACCTAGTGAAGAGCGAACCACAGCCCCATAGAAACTAAAAGTTGAAAAACATACTTTGAAAAAAACTGCCGAAAGAGAAAAAATGGCTATCTAGCAATAATTCAGGAATGGTAACTAACATTTTAGTTAATATTAAAAGTAAAACTTCCTTATGAGAACAAATTTATGGTGATCTCAAAAAAGACCCTGAACTCTTCAAAATGACGTCAGATCAAAATAAAAATTGCACTATTGGAATCGGCATGGTTAAAAAAAAACCTTTTATAGGGTTAATTACAGTCCATCACCTTGAACAAAGCGGAAATTTACTTTTTTTTTATTTTGGAACCACTAATGTGTCTCCGGTTTCTTTTTCTGCCAAGGCTAGTGGGTTACCAGAACATCATACCAACACAAAGTAACTGATGATATTCCCCTATGATTGTAGGACTATAAAAAACTACCACTTTACTGAAAACACAAAAGTCATGTATAAAAAACAAGGATATTAAATTAGGAATCAAAAGTGAGTACCCCACCAATATTTTTACTCGGTGAGATGAATCATAGACACAAAATTGGTGCCAGGTGCTTCTTTTTCCAGTGGAAAGTTTCCTCCATGAAAGTAAACTAGCGCAATAAACACATAGCCTACTAAACACAAGAAGAAACCTTATTGTGGAATTTTGCGGACTTTTTTGTGGGCTTCGAACGTGGTAAAGACGTCTCACCGCTATTTTAGAATTATAATTGTCTAGTTTTTCCACGTTTTACCCGTGTATTTTGCACTGTGATGGTGCTAGAAATTGTACAAAACTCTCCAAATTTGAACCACGGGTTCCAATGGATTGGGATTTGTTTGTAAATACACACGCTTTTTCTTGTTTTCTTCTCAATTTTTTTGTAGTTTTCAAATTGGGTATCAGGTTTCTGAAAGAAGGAAAGTTTTGCTTTTGAGAGAAATTATATAAAAAATATATTTTTTCAACTGAAACTAGGATGCAAGATTAATGCTCAAAACGAACAGATTTTATTACGTATATGACGGGAATCGCACCCTCTTTATTATCTTAGTCTTCAAGCTAAATTTTCTCAACATTCTAATTCAATTACCATTGTGTTTCATGAGTCGTCTTTAAGGAATTGGGACAAAAACTCAAACTTTAGCATAAAGAACAAGGTATTAAGCTGGGGGCAAATCCCTTCATATACGCAATAACTTTTTATTGGTTTTGAATTTTATTGTTGCTCCTTACTTTCAGTTGAAATGACTTATTTTGTTTTTATTAAATTTTTGATCATTTTTTAACTAATGCCAGGAAATGAACCGCCCACTCCCTGGATACTTCCTTCCAATTAAAAATCCTTTCCCTGGAAATTATCCCCAGAAGAAAATCCCCCGCCTTAAGAAAGTAAGCTTACTTCCTAATAACAAGTACTATACGAAAACAATTTGCAAATTCTGTAACTTAAAGACCTCCTCCAAAGGAATAATTTTTGGGCCTTTAAACTAACCTGAACAAAATGGCTGTCTCAATATTTGTATTGGGTGATTTTGGAAAAAAGGGCTTTGGAACTGTCTAGTTGCACTTCAATCTTTTTGGTCACTTAAAAAAGACAATAGAACTTTTAATTTCTTTTCAAAAAAAGACCTGTTCCTATATTATTAAACTGTTTGGTTTATACAATCACCCCTGGAAAAAAGGAAAAAAATGCAACAAACAAACAAACGCGCATTTGTGATCTTTCCTCTGGCAAAAGATAAAAATATCCTTATTTTTTAAGGTAAGAGCTTGAACCTAGACAGTAGGGTTCCATGATTTGATGGAGTGATTTTCATTGAACTTCTTTTACTTATAGGTGTTTTTTTCTCCTTTTTTGAAAATTTGACATATTTTCTCAGGCTCATAGCCTCTTATGGGCTGTACTAAAGTGTATTTTACTTATTTCGAATCAGCATAATAAGTAGATTATCTCAATCAGGGCATCGACAAGGATTGGCAGGGTGGGGCATGGCTCTCCCTGTAAATTTGGAACTATAAAGAAATTATAAGGAAACCAAAGGGAAAAAAGCAAAAAAGCGAAAAAACATGGAAAAAAATGTGTGTTGCAATATTGTTGGCTGCCTGTCAATAGATTTTGACCCTCGATGAGTAAAGTTTAAGTTCTAATTTGTGACAGAGTGACCCGTTTCCAGTTTTCCACAAACTATTTTCTACATGATTGGTTGGAGTAACAAAATAAAATCAAATTCTTCATAGTAATGAACGGTAAGTAAATACCGATCCTTGCCAGTAACGAAAGTGTAAGAGCCTAAATATTGATAACATTCAATCAAAGAATCAGTTTTTATGGTGATCCTAAATATGTATTTGTTTATTAGTAATTAGTGCAGTTATTAGTAAACAAGAAAGTTAGTTTAATTATAGAAAACACGAGGAAAACAACTTAATAAGGGGTGATTTAGGTAAAAATATGTCATCCACTTTTGCTTGCCATTGCAAGTGCCCTTGAGCTGATATATGAAGTCACTATAAACAGAAATGTTTCCCCTGAATGGAATGTTGTGAATTTTTGTATTTTTCCCCTGAACAGATACGTTTTCTGTGTTTTATTATCATTTTTTTTTTTCAGGAGTGATTGTATTTATCTAGTTGTCACTGAAAGAGATTTAATATTTTACACTTCTGAAGCATAAAGGTGCCAAACATATTTGTGTCTGGTATTCTAAAAATATTGAATTAAAAAACTTGATTTGATTTTCTTAATTTTAGTTTTAATGTTTTACTTTCAACAAACTACTTCGAAAATGCGTTACTTTTTATAAGCAATTGAGTCTAAAGGCATTAAATATTTTGGTGTTTAATAACCAAGTTCAAAACTGTCGACATTGTTAAAAAATGTCCGTCCAACGCTTTGGAATTGCTCAGCAGAACTGATAGCTGGCAGTTTATATCTTAGTTTTTATAAATAGGCAAAATATTTGTGTATGTTTTTTGTAACTAATTACTTTTTTTCCATTTTTATATACTTTTATTTAAATTGACATTTTTTTCCATTGCCTTTAGAAAATTTTTTGTCAATAATCCTCATTAAATAAAAAAGAGATTTTTTTCAACTGAAAGTAAGGAGCAACATTGAAACTTAAAACAAACAGAAATTATTACGTATATTAGGGGGGTTGGTCCCCTCCTCAACACCTCGCTCTTCACGCTACAGTTTTTCGGCCCTTTAAAAAAAAGTTACTTATTGTTCTAATCAATCGACCCTTGTGTTTAAGGAGTTTATTTTAAGGAATTGGGACGAAATTTAAATTTTAGCATAGAGAGCGAGGTGCTGAGGAGGAGGCAATTCCCCTCTTATACGTAATAATGTCTGTCCATTTTAAGTTTCAATGTTGTTCCTTACTTTTAGTTGAAAAAACTTTTTTTTATTTAATTTCTGATCGTTTTTAAATAGCGCCAGGGTACCCGGCTCCTCCTCCACGGAAAAATCCTCCTTCCCAATGAATTATCCTCTGGGCAATTCAATCCTGGTAAAAATTTACCCCGGACAATTACCTTAATATTTCCACGCCTAAAATTGAATCGGTAAAGAAAAAGCCATACATAAAAAGAAATTTTGTATAGGAATTCCAACAAACTCACCTAGTGTAAAATTTCCCTGAAAATTTCACCCCCTGGGAACTTCCCTCTCCATGGAAAATTTTCCCCGTGGAAAATCCACCCAGCAGAAAATCTGTCCTCTCCACCCCACTCGAAAAATGTATGCATACTTCCCAACAACAAATAAAACAATTGGTAAATTTGATAACTTATAAACCTTTCCCCAGTAGCTGTAGGGGGTCATTTCATCTCTAAAGACATTGGTATTGAGTATTTCAACTATGCTGAAGAAAAAAGCTATCTCAAAATTTTGAGCGGACGATTTTGGAAGAAAAGCGGCGTGAGAGGGGGCCTAGTTGCCCTCCAATTTTTGGTCACTCTAAAAGGGTACTAGAACTTTTCATATAAGCCCTCTATCGATGTTACAGGCCCACTGGTCCAATACAATCACCCATGGAAAAAACAGCAACAAAGAAACAAATAAACACACATCCGTGATCTTTCGTCTTGTAAAAATTACCAAAATTCCACATTTTTGTCGATATTAGCTTGAAGCCTCTACAGTAAGGTTGTTCGATACGCTGAATCTGATGCTATGATCTTCATTAAAATTCTATAATTTCAGGGGGTAAAACTAAACTTAATGAAACTTATATATTTGGAATGAGCATAATAAGTCAATTCTTTTGATATATCTATTGGTATAAAAATCTAACGAACTTTTTGATTACCACTCAAAATCCAAACAAAGATCATTGAAATTTTGATCGTTTTTTCTGTTTTACCAAAAGTATTGCATTCATAAGACTTTACGGTTTCATGAAATGTAGCTGAACAAATAGAAAATTTTTTTCAGCTAAAGTAAGGAGCTAGTTTAAAATTTAAAACAAATAAAAATTACTCTGTATATAAGGGAAACTGCCCCCTTCTCGACATATCGCTCAGTAAACAAAAGTTATTTAGTGCTTTGAAAACTCTTATTTTTCCAATTGCCAAATTTCTTTAAAAATTAGAAAAAAGCCAAACTTCAAAGTAAAGAGTAAGAAGCTAAGGAGAAGACTGTCCCCTTCATATAAAGAGTAATTTATTCAAATAGGTTTCAAATTTGTTCCTTGTTTTTATTTGAAACGCTCTTTTTTTTATTTAATTTCTGATTGTTTTCTAAATCATGCCAAGTCCTAACCAGGATATAATTTGAGGTACCGGTTAATTGAGGTACCCTTAGATCCCTGGTTAATTGCTTTTAAAATGTGCAAATCAATAATTGTACGTTGATTAGTACCGTCATACATTTAAAATTGCAATATAAATTTTGGATAAAACTTGAATTTACCTAAAAAAATAGGCGATGAATAGTAATATTGGTAAAAAGACCTTGTTAATATTATTACTTAAGAAATTCGGTTGAATGAAAAGGAGTATTACGATTTGTATGGATTGAAATTCTGCGAGACCTTCGATCTTCTATATAACTGAAGTCATGACCACCTCTACAAAAGGATTCAACACCATTTTAAACAACACCATTTAAAATTGCTGAAAACTAAGTTCCTAGCAGTATTTGCTATCCCAAAAAATTTCCTATCGGGGCTAATAATAACCCGCCTTGCATTTTACACCTCTGTGCTGGTAGATATGGGAATGTAACATTGTAGCTGAATAGAGACACAATTTTATTAATTCCTACTCCCCCTACATCTTTCAACATATATCTGAAGCCTCATGAAGAGTAAGCAGATTGTCCATTAATATGTACTTTTTTAGGAATCTACCCTACCCCCCCCTAAACAATGGCTCACCCCCCCCCCTCACTATAGCTGATACGTAATTACAGATCACCAAACGTAGCTTATTTTCATTACAAATAAAACGAATTAAATTGGTTGAATCCAGTGCTGCCACCAGACTGTGTGGCCTTACTTCTTTTGCAACTGGGAAGCCTAAAATATAGATATTGATACTTTTAAGTTGATTAGCTTCTTAGAATTATAAATAGATTGCAAATTTGTCCTCTTTGGGGTAAAGTCGTATTTTGGTGCCCTAAGATACCAAGAAAACAAGACTTTTCCCTGGCCCAATCTGTATGGTCACTTAAAAAGAGCTTTAAATTCACGTTTGAATGAACTCCATCCTAATTATGTTGATCCTTCGTATTGTTGCCATCACCCCTGTGAAAAGCAACACAAATAAACATGCATCGACGATGTTTCTTCTGAAAAAAACACGAAATTTTACATTTTCAAAATTGGAGCTTGAAACCTTTATGCTAAGGCTCTCTGATATGATGTATCTAATAAAGGGATTTTCAATAAGATCGCTTGCTTTTTTGGGGGTGGTTCCCCTTTTTTCAAAAATTATGCTAATTTTCTCAGATTTTTGGTTTTGGGTGGGTAACCATAAACTGGAAAGAATTTTATATATTTAGGGGTAGCATGAAAAACCAATGCTGCGGGTGTAGCAATTGTCATGAAAATTAAATTTTTAGTTTTGGTGAATATTCATCCAAGTCACTTTTTACTTCCATTTTTTTTATCACAAACTATTTGATAAGATTATCTTGTGAATAATTTTTGGTGAACCTGTTTATTTTATTTAGTTGAATAGGACACTAAAAAGAAAAAGGGTTAATTTGGCAGCTGGATAGTAGTAGTATAGATATTTTAGGAGCAATGAGGCCCATAGCAGATTAACATGGGATTTCCATGACGCCCTATGACGTCACGACAGCCACTGGCAAGATTACGACAATATACCCTGGCAAAATTCCCGGGATTCCAGGTGCCGCAATCGTCTTTCAATATTGGAAAGATTCCGAACGCATGTCCTGTTTCTAATTGTCCCCTTATTTCTTTAGTATTAAAAATAGTTCAGTGTGTCAACATCAAAATGTATGCTTATACATTATTGGAAATTAAAAGTGTTAACGAGATGGAACATAGAGTGCCTATAGTAGGAGTGGAAATACAGTTTGTTACTAGCGAGATTCTTAATCTAGAATTGGCAGTAAGTGTATTAAAATCGCTAGATTTTTGAGAGCCCGAAAATGTTACGGAACCTAGCCAAATGAGAAAAGTGGCCAAATATAGATGATCACTTTCTGGGGTTATCTTTTTAAAAGAAAATATTGTCTTAAGCAATACTTAACGATATAATCCTTCTCTCACTATAAAAGTCTAAAACCTACTGCGTCATTGGCACTTTACTGAAAACCAATTTTATGACAAATATTTTCTTTGTACTTAATATTGAAAATAAACATTAAAATTATAGGTACATATTGAACTGATTAGCTTTCAGCAATTAATATCATAATACATCAAATATTCATTTTACTTTATTAGCTCTTTTTAAAGTTGTTCGGGACGAATATAGTTTCACTACAAACAATTGTTTGAATACTGCTTCTTTTCTTAACTGTAAATAAAAACATAAGGCCTAGTGCGTCATTGGCGCTTAACTGAAAACAAATTACAATACAAATATTTTCTTTCCCAGTTCTTACAGCATTGAAAATAAAAATGAAATTACAGTGAAACAAATTCTTGAACTGATGGATATCTCAACAATTAATATCATTATGCATCAAATATTCAATTTGATGTTGTTTATACTTTCCAAGATTGCTCAAGACGCATATAGTTTTCAGTAAAGCGCCAATGACGCAGTAGGATTTAGACTTTTACAGTGAGATAAGGAGGTCATACCCAAGCTCTTGTTTGTAGTGATTTTTGTTCGTTTTAAGCTTGATTTGCAAGCTTAAAAAAATTTCTATCTCAAAATTTCTGTCGGACGGGTTTGGGGAAAAAGGGCATGGGGGGGGGGGGTTATTTAACCTTCGGTCTCTTATGACTCCTTAAAAGTGAACTAGAACTTTCTATTTTCAATGACATGAGCCCTCTCTGAAGTTTATACGAGTCTTCCTTCTATAAGAACCATATAATGTCCCCAGAGTAAAACTTACAACGCCTGTCACTGGGCTCTGGGGGTTATGTCGACCCCGGAGTTTTAACATCTGATGGTTGAACAATTTCTAACAAAGTGGTCACCTCAAATTTTTATCAAATGGGTTTATCCATCTGATAGACCCAAAGGCTTAGAGGGCAGGTGGAGCTAGTTGCCCTCCCATCTTTTTTCACTCTGAGAAAATGAACTACAACTTTTATTTTCCATTCAAATGAACCCTATCTGAAGTTTATACGAGTGTCTCTTTCATAAGAACCACATACGGCCATAGGACATAGCTTACATTGCCTGCCCCCCGGGCCCTGGGGGGATGTGTTGACACCAGAGTTTTTGTTATCTGACACTCCCCACACCGGAAACTCCCCCAACAGTCTTCAGGGAAAAGGGTTTTAAGTTATTGGGCGTATATGGTTCTTATGGAAGGAATGCTCGTATAATCTTCAGAGAGGGCTCATTTGATTGGAAATTCAAAGTTCTAGTTCAATTTTTAAGTGCCAAAGGATATTGGAGGGTAACCCGCACCCCCCCCCCCCCCAAAAAAAAAATGTTTTTTCCCAAATGCATCAAAAAAACATTTAAGATAGCCATTTTGTTAAAAATAGTTCAAATATCACATAACAAAAAGTCCGGTGTTGACACAAACCCAAAGGGCCCGGAGCAGGCGTTGTAAGTTATTCCCTGGGGGCATATATGGGTCTTATGGAAGGAATACTCGTATTAACTTCAAAGAGGGCTCATTTGATTGGAAATTGAAAGTTCTAGTTCACTTTTTAAGAGTCAAAAGAGATTGGAGGTCACCTAGCCCCCCCCCCCCCTCCATGTCCTTTTTTCCTCAAACCCATCTGATAAGAACTTTGAGATGGTTTTTTTAAATAGTTCAAAGACCATATAACGAAAACTCCGGGGTCGACACAGCCCCCTAGGTCCCGAGGGCAGGTGTTGTAAGTTATCCCCTTGGGGAATATATGGTTCTTATTAAAGAGATACTCGTAAAAAACTTCAGAGATGGCTCATTTGATTGGAAATTGAAAGTTCTAGTTCAGTTTTTTAGAGTCAAAAGAGATTGGAAGGCAACTAGCCCCCCTCCACGCCTCTTTCCCCAAATGAATCGAATAAAAATTTTGAGATAGCCATTAAGTAAAAAATTGCTCAAAAGCCAGATAACAAAAACTCAGGTGTCGTCACAACCCCCCAGGGCCCGGGGGCAGGAGTTGTAAGTTATGCCCTGGGGCATATATGATTTGTATGAAAGGGACGCTCGTATAAATTTCAGAGAGGGCTCATTTGATTGGAAATTGAAAGTTTGAGCCCAGTTTTAATAGTCAAAAGAGATCCGAGGCCAGCTAGAAAAGAGATCAAAAGAGCTCGTCCTACCTGCATAGATACCATGATTTGGCGTATGACGAAATCATCAGTTCTCGCATGGACTATACCAACTGGGACGGGGAGGTTTATCCGGAACTGGTCAAATGTCGGGCTCCGAATCTACATTTATTTTTTATATCAGAAACGCGAAGCGACCTGATTTTCCTTGGTATGTTTGTAAGTCCGATGGTTTACTTTATGCTGACACACAACAAGGAAATGAAAAAACCTTGCAAAGGAGTACCTACACACTAAGTTGAAAAAAAAATTATATAGACATTTATTGGAATTGTTTTGCAATTCGAAACTGTTTGCAATTCGCTCGTTAAACTATAATGAATTTACTGTAAAAATTGAAAAAATTGTTATGAGTACCATTTCCGACCAAGTCTGTGTTTGTAGAACTGGTGTAAGTACTCTCCTCCATAGGCACTACTTAACTTCCAACCAAGACGAGTGTGTTAGTCATAGGGAAAGTCTCGATTTGAGTAAACTTTATTAAAACAAATTTCCCAAAACCTTGAGGTGGGCCTCATGGCCCAGGGGCTGGGGTAGGGCATGGCCATCGGCCGCCTGGTCGGCCACCAATGCCTGGGATGAGGACGACCTCCACCATTATCTTTTAATGACTGAGTAGATTTTGTTGTGTAATTGTTTTGTGTTTTGATTATAATTATGTTATATTGATTATGTTATAGTAAACCAAAGACTGGCAGGATCCATACAGGAATTGAAATAAGACTGATTAACAGTTCGTGAATCTGTAGTGTCTCGTCGGAATAAATGTCGTGAAAAAAGCAGCCCCCAAAGCTACCACCCGAGAAGGATACTCCCACTGAGACCTTCGGCCTGTCGCCCTTCCAACCTACTTTTAAAACTCTTTCTAGAACCCCCCCCCCCCAAATACGCGGTTGAAAACAGTTAGCCTCCTGTCAAGAATTCAGGCATTAGCCACAACTAACTCTAATGAAAGAGGTGAGCCGCCTGGCAAAAAGAGGAACAAGGATGAAACTCGATCGCCAGTGATAGTGCAACCCCTCCCTTCAAGTTTCCCAGAAACTAGTAGTGCATATTACCATAATTATTATACTGTCTCAATCAAGAAAATCAATGGTTTTCAAAAGATCGAATAATGCAAATTAGAAAAGCTGTTTTTCTGATCGCCAAGGTAAATTTTGAACTTGTTTTCAAGCAGGACGAGTCTATTGATATTTACTTTACGTCTTCTCAGGCGGCAGACCATGTCCTGTCAAAATCCAAAGAAATAATCCTTGATGGCTTGGAAATTTTAGCCACAAAAAAAAATGTGGAAAAGTTACACAAGTATGTGCTTTATGGTGTTGATACCAGTGTAAAAGTGGAGGAACAAACTGAACTAATAGATTCTTCAGGCCTTCTCATAAATCCTTCAACTGCAATAAGACTAAGTTTAAACAAAGAAGGAGTCCTTCACACAAGCCGTTCAATCCTCATTTCCTGCAAAGTTGAGCTAAGCAGAGAAATATTCTTGTACGGTATGTCCCTTTTTTATAAGATTTATAAGCCTAAGCCCCTACAATGCTCTACTTGTCTGGCCCAAGGCCACAGCAAAAAACACTGCAAACTGTCCCATCCGTCTTGCCTTAAGTTTGGGAAAACAGGGCATGCGATTAGTCAATGCCCTGAGTCAGACCTTTACTGCAGAATTTGTAACTGTAAGGGACACACAACCCTCTAAAACAAATCTTGCTCGGCTCACCAAAAGCGAATTCTTAGAACATCGGATAAAATGAACCTACCCTACTCAGTTGTAGCTGCAAGAATCCCTCGGCAAGCCACACCCCATCGGCCCAGTAGAAGCCAAGCAACAGTTGTTGTAGAAGATGCAAATACAGTATTATTTCCTAAAGAGGCAAACAATGTTCATACTCAAGGTATTAGTCAGTCTCCCCATCCCTTATTTAAGTTTACTTCAACATCCTGCCCCCCAAAAGATTCATCCGAAAGTTGCCAAGAATGGCAAAGACTTGCAACTTATCTCACAGTCAGTCACTTAATTGAGGTTAGTAAAGAACCAGGAGAAACCAAAAATATTCTCAAGAAGAAAGCTAAAACCAAACTCCTAGGTGATGACATCTTGCAAACAGCTATAGCTCGACTATCTTCCATCAAAAAGGACATAGATTCCACATCTACGCTAGTTAAGCCTGTTGACTTAACTGCAAATAAAATCGGTGACTCTGGCATATTAAATGGAAATAAATCTAAGAAAAAAACGGCATACTCTACATACCAGTCCAAAATTACCACCAATGATAAGTCGTCGGCTGAATAAGGATTTCAGTAATCAATTCAAGCAAATAATGAAACTTCGACCACAAAGCATATTTAGATGTTTATTATGCAAGGTTTTACGTTTCTCACGAAATTATCACTCTGCACTACTTCTGTTTTTAACTATTACGATGACCAAGATATTTTGCGCAAAAACCCCTTAGATAGCCCTAATAGCCCTTTTAGCCATATAAATTGTGAATATCTCGACACTTTTGATTTTGTAAAAAATGTCAGTACACCCTAGCAAGAATCCCAAATCCATATTTTTCTCTCCAACTGATAGTAATGAGGTGCTTCAAGTTATTTAATCTCTGTCTAATAGTAGTACACCTGACTTCCTTGGGGTAAGTAATAGGCTTCTTAGAACTGCATCTTCCTATGTTTATGAACCCATTGTGCATATAGCAAACTTGACTATGATCAATGGAGTCTTCCCAGAAATATTTAAATCAGCAATTGTTATCCCGATTCATAAAAAAGGCGATCCGTCTGAGATAAGTAATTATCGTTCAATCTCACTTCTCCCAGTTGTATCCAAAGTGCTTGAGAGAATTATCTTCCGACGTCTTTCTTCCTTTTTATTTGAGATTAATCCTTCAGATTCGTTGATTTCTTTTCATCAATATGGCTTCCGTTCCTAATTTTCAACTGCTCATGCACTAATCGACACCACACAGTTAATCCGTTCCCAACTTGACCTTAAAAATACTGTAATTGGCTTATTTCTGGATTTTTCTAAGGCCTTGGACACGGTTGATCACAGTGTTTTATTAAGTAAACTCAAGAACATAGGGATTCGTGGAATTCCTTTCTCATGGTTCGGCTCCTATCTCTCTGTTATAGTACAGAGTGTGAGTCTGGGTGGCATGACCTCGCATCCCCTACCTGTCCGCAGGGGCGTCCCGCAGGGCTCTGTTCTTGGTCCAATACTTTTTCTTCTTTATATTAATGATTTGGTTACAGGCTTGGGTCCATCAGTGCACCCAGTGCTTTTTGCTGACGATACCAAATTTTTCATCACCGGCCCTAATTTACCATCCGTCGTCACCTCTGCTCAAATTCTTCTGAATAGAGTACAGGAAAGGTCTCTCGTTAACTGCATGACCATTAACAGCAAGAAAAGTCAGGTTGTATTATTTCGAACCCCTTACAAAAAAAATAAAGCTCAGCAAGCACTTGGCCTAAAATACTCCACCAATCTCCTCCCGCATGTCGAAGTTACCAAGTTTCTTGGTGTCCACATAGACTCCTCCCTATCATTTGCAACTCATATATCCTGCATCAGAGCCATAATTTTGCGACAGGTAAGTATGATTAATCGTGTGAATAATTTTCTTCCCCCTGATATCCTTGTCACCCTTTATTACTCTTTTATTTACCTATATATCTCATACTGCGGATCTGTTTGGGGCAACACTTATCCTTCAGCTACCAATAAATTAAAAACTACCCAAAACCGTGCCATCAAAGCAGTTTTTCGGCTGCCCCAACTATATCCCACCCAGGACTTGTTCTCCGATTTTGGTATTATTCCTTTTGAACAAATTATTAAAAAATTAAATTTATCCCTTGCATACTCCACTTACCATAAAAACCTTCCTCCCCAATTATTATCTTATTTTAATTGCAATAATTCTGAAGGCCTATGTCTCCGTTCATCCAACCGTTCCTTAATTGTCCCCATGTTTGTGTCTAGCTCCGCCCAGCGATATCCCATTTATAAATCTATGCTTCAATGGAATATGATACCCTCCAGTATCGAGCTATCCACAAGTTTTCGCACGCTGTATAACAATGTTACTAAACTTTGATATTATAAATCTCTAAATTTTTAATCAATTTGCTTTAATTTTCCCGTGTTTTCTCTTTTTTCTGTTTTTTCTTTTTTTTCTCTTGTTCATTTTTAATTTTTTGTTGTTATGGTCCTCAACAAGTTCGCTTCCAGGATCCATATTATTATTGGTGTTATGTTTCATCTTGTTTTTATTTCAATAAATTGAATTGAATTGAAACATCTCTGGACTCTTGCCAAAGTGGGAATCTTGCCAAGGATGAGAATCTTGCCTGGACTTGCCAAATCTCACCAGGGCATGCCAAGTCTTGCCTGGGCAGGAACCTCGCCAGCTAGAAACACGTGCGAGGGGCTAGGAGCTCTCCTTATTATTAAAACTTGTGTATTATCCTGACCACCCTCCGATTAATCATATAAAACAAAACTGGAATCCTGGCAATCTTGCCAGGGGTGGGACTTCGCGGAGAATTGCGGCACCTGGTGGCCAAAAGAGGAAATCCCCGTTAAACCATCTTCTTGAGCCGTCGAACCTATGGAAGAAAGGAGTAGTCCGTATGGGTGTTACAGAAACTGGAACCCTGTCACTACTAGTGTTTTTATTTAGCTGAACAGCTTCTTCAAATTTTCATGAAATTTCCTCAGAGCTTTTAGTTAACACCCTCAGTCCTTTTGGTGACACGCAAGATCAAGTCCTCACTTCCTTCTTAATTTTCCGTCCTGTACATAAACAGTGGGTAGATTTCGTAATTTATATCCTCTGCCCCAGGAGGTGTGGGGGCAGGATGCCTCCGGAGATATTGTTATTGACATTGGAATGTTTAAATAGAATACCTTTTTAAAAAGTTCAATAAGTTTTTAGAGGGAAGAAAATCCAATAATAGGCAGGGGATTGGTTGCTCTTCGATGATTTTAAAAAACTTTTCAATTTGCCCTGAGTGACTGAAATGAATACCCTTGCCGTTCCTTAGATATTGCTAATATGCCATTGTGACAACCAATAGTGACCATAGCTTGTTTTAATTTTATTGAATACTCCCCCCCCCCAAAACATTTCTGGAAGCTTTATCTTAATACCCTAAGACTTTTTTGAGACATACCAATAACAAACCCTGTATGTAGACAATAGGCAACTTGAATAACTTACAACCCTTTGTCCAGGTGTTTTGTAGGGGCCGTGTCATCCTTCAAGGCACAGCTATTTAACTTTTAGAATCTTTTTGAACAAAATACCTATTGGTCTGATCTCCTAAGGGGGGGGGGGGATAGCTAAAATGGATTGGCAGGGGGCGGGTCAACCAAAAATGGGAAGATTCCTGGAAATCCTTAGAAAAATTCACGAATACACTTCTCAGAACCTCAACTGGATTTGCCAATCGATACTATCTCTATAGAAGAGTTACTTCTCCATGTTGGTAGTTTTTGGAAAAACTTAACAAATTTAAAATAAAGGCAGTGAACTTGCTTTCTCTTAAAACAGTTAGAAAAAGAAAAAAACTAAATATGAGCAAAAACAAGTGGGTGGTGAACTGTTTGTCCATTATATAGTTGTGAACAGTTAACACTAATCAGATACGAAATATTTGAAGTCAGGAATGCATTTTACTGAATAAAATATAAATGTTTCTACTTTTATAACTTTAATAAATAAAATAATATTAATATTCTTATTAACAAATATCAGTATATGTATATCAAACTGACAATGCACATTCCATTTGTGTTTTTTTTCAGTAAAGTGCAAATTAGGTTCTGGCCTTGGGAAGGCATAGGAGTTTTGAGCCCTACTCATGTTTATTTCTGCTCGTTTTGAGTTTGACTCCGTTATTTATTGTAATTTCTGTTCGTTTTGGGTTTCATTTATTTGTCGATGCTGATTTGTGGTAGTTTCACGCTTGGTAGATTATTAGATTTTATTTTTACTTATTTTTGGTTTAATGGAGTTCTTTACTTTTCTTTGAAAAACTGATTTTGTGGAAAAAGTTTGCTTAATTAATATCTGTCCGTTTTATATTGACATAGTCTTTTTAGGGAAAAACAAAATAATAGTTTAAATCTTTTCTTTTTTTAAGACTTTATAGTTTGGCCTGCTATTTGTATAACTTTAATAAATCAAATAATATTAACATTTTGATTACTAAATATCAGTATATGTATATTAAACTGACAATACACATTCATTTTTTCAGTAAAGTGCAAATTATGTTCTGGCCTTGGGAAGGCACCATAAAAACTTATATGCCCCCAGGGCATAACTTATAACCCTTGACCTGAACACTGTGGGGGGAGTGTCTTTCTCAAAGGTATAATTTCCGGAACTTAACTGCGTGGAACAAAATGGCTATCTCAAAAATTTAATTTGATGTGTTTCGGGAAATGGTAGGCGTGTAATGGGGGTTAGTTTCCTTACAATTACTTTCAACTATTAAAAATGGCACTAGCCTTTCAATTTCCAATTGAAAGAGCCCTGTTTGAAGTTGCTAAGACAACACTTTCTATAAAAACTTAATATGCCCCCAAAGCATAACTTACAACCCCTGTCCTGAGGGCTGAGAGGGGGTGGTCGTCCTCAGAGACCTAATTTTCAGCATTTTCTACTACGTTGAACAAAAAGGCTATCTGAAAATTTTGATAGGATGTGTTTGGGGGAATGGTGGGCGTGAGAGGGGGTTAATTACCGTCCAATCACTTTCAACTATTAAAAAGGGCACTAGCCCTTTCAATTTCCAATTGAACGAGCCCCTTTTGAAGTTTTTACGACAAAACCATCATTAGAAACCGTATATGCCGCCAGGGACAAACTTACAGCCTTTGCCCTGGGGACTCTGGGGGGTTTGTCATCCTTAAATACACAATTTCCAGAACTTTCAAATATGTTGAACAAAATAGCTATCTCTATACTTTGATTGAACATGTTTGGGAAAATGGTGAGCGTGAGAGGGGGTTAATTACTCTTCACTCACTTTTAGATATTAAAAAGGGCATTTTCAATCTCCAATCAATTCAGCCCCCTTTGAAATTTCTGCAACAAATATCTACATAAATCTTATATGCTCCCAGGGCATAACTGACACCCCTTGCCCTGAGGTTTCTAACGGGGTCATCACCCTAAAAGACCTAATTTCCAGAACTTTCGACTACGTTGAACAAAATAGATATCTCAAAATTTTGATTGGATGTGTTTGGAGAAATGTTGGGCATGACAGAGAGGTTAGTTGCCCTTCAATCACTTTTGACTATTAAAAGGGCACTAGCCCTTTCAACTTTCAATTTAATGAGCCCTTTTTTATGTTTTTACAACATCGCTTTCTATAAGAGCCTTACATGCTCCCAATGCATAACTTACAACCCTTGCCCTAAGGGTTGCGGGTGGGGATGGGTTTAACATCCTTAAAGACCTAATTTCCACAACTTTCAGCTACGTTGAATAAAATGGCTATCTTCAAATTTTGATTCGATGTGTTTGGGGAAAAGGTGGGCGTGAGAGGGGGGTTAGTTGCCCTCAAATCACTTTCGACTATTAAAAAGGGCACTAGTCCTTTAAATTTCCAATCAATTGGGCCCTTTTTCAAGTTTCTACGACAAATATTTCAATAAAAACCTTATAAACCCCTGTCGACTATTAAAAAAGGCACTAGCCCTTTGAATTTCCAATCGAATGGGCCCTTTTTAAGTTTCTACGACAAAAATTTCAATAAAAACCTTATATACCCCCAGGACATAACTTATAACCCTTGTTCTGATGACTGTGGGGGGGGGGGGGGTCCAGGTAAAAGGTATAATTTCCTGAACTTTAAACTGCGTGGAACAAAATGACAATCTAAAAATTTCGATTGGATATGTTTGGGGAAATGGTGGGCGTGGAAGGGTTGTTACTTGCCTTCAAATCACTTTTGACTATTAAAAAGGGCACTAGCCATTTCAATTTCCAATTGAAAGAGCCCTTTTTGAAGTTTCTACGACGAAGTGTTCTATTTAAACCGAATATACCCCCAGGCCATAACTTACAACCCTTGCCCCGAGGCCTGTGGCGGAGAGTCTTCCTCAAAAACATAATTTCTATCTGGAAATCCACAACACTGAACAAAATGGCTATCTAAAAATGTTGATAGGATGCGTTTGGGGAAAAGGTGGGTGAGAGAGGGGGGCTAGTTGCCCTCAAATCACTTTTGACTATTAAAACGGGCACTAGACCTTTGAATTTTAAATTGAATGAGCCCTTTTTCAAGTTTCTACAACAAATATTTCAATAAAAACTTATATGCCCCCAGGGCATAGCTGACAAGCCTTGCACTGAGGGCTCTGATGGGGTTATCATCCTAAAAGACCTAATTTCCAGAACTTTCGACTACGTTGAACAAAATAGATATCTCAAAATTTTGATTGGATGTGTTTGGGGAAATGGTGGGCATGAAAGGAAGGCTAGTTGCCCTTCAATCCCTTTCTACTATTAAATGGACACTTGCCCTTTCAATTTCCAATTGAATGAGCCCTTTTTGATGTTTTAGAACATCGCGTTCTATAAAAACCTTACAGGCTCCCAGGGCATAACTTACAACCCTTGCCCTGAGGGTTGCGGGGGGGGATGGGTTGTCATCCTTAAAGACCTAATTTCCAAAACTTTCAACTGCGTTGAATAAAATGGCTTTTTAAAAATTTTGATTGGATGTGTTTGGGGAAATGTTGGGCGTGAGAGGGGGGTTAGTTGCCATCCAATCACTTTCGACTATTAAAAAGGGCACTAGTCCTTTAAATTTCCAATCAATTGAGCCCTTTTTCAAGTTTCTACGACAAATATTTCAATAAAAACCTTATAAACTCCCAGGGCATAACTTATAACCCTTGCCCTGAAGACTGTGGGGGGAGTGTCCAGCTAAAAGGTATAATTTTCTGAACTTTAACTGCGTGGAACAAAATGGCAATCTAAAAATTTTGATCGGATATGTTTGAGAAAATGGTGGGCGTGGAAGGGTTGTTAGTTGCCTTACATTCGCTTTTGACTATTAAAAGGGCCCTAGCCCTATCAATTTCCAATTTAATGAGCCCTTTTTGATGTTCTTACAACATCGATTTCTATAAGAACCTTACATGCTCCCAGGGCATAACTTACAACCCTTGCCCTGAGAGTTGCGGGGGGAATGGGTTGTCATCCTTAAAGACCTAATTTCCAAAACTTTAGACTGCGTTGAATAAAATGGCTATCTAAAAATTTTGATTGGATGTGTTTGGGGAAAAGGAAGGCGTAAGAGGGGGGTTAGTTGCCCTCAAATCACTTTTGACTATTAAAAAGGGAACTAGCCCCTTGAATTTCCAGTCGAATGAGCTTTTATTGAAGTTTTTTACGACAACGCCTTCTTTAAAAACCTTATATACCCCCTGGGCATAACGTAAAACCCTTGCCTTGAGGGATGTGGGGGAGTGTCCTCCTCAAAAATATATTTTCTATCTGGAAATCAACTACGCTGAACAAAATGGTTGTCTCGAAATTTTGATTGGATGTGTTTGGGGGAATGAAGGCGTTGAGGGGGGGGGCTAGTTGCAATCAAATCACTTTCGACTATTAAAAAGGGTACCAGGCCTTTGAATTTTCAATCAAATGAGCCTGTTTTGAAGTTTCTACGATAACGCCTTCTATAAAAACCTTATATGCCCCCAGGCCATAACTTAAAACCCTTGCCCTTAGGGTTGTGGGGGAGTGTCCTCCTCAAAAACATATTTTCTATCTGAAAATCAACTACGCTAAACAAAATGGCTATCTCAAAATTTTGATTGGATGTGTTTGGGGGAATGATCGGTGTAGCGGAGGGGGGGGGCTTGTTGCCCTCCAACCACTTTCGACTATTAAAAAGAGTACTAGCCCTATGAATTTCCAATCGAATGAGCCTGTTTTGAAGTTTCTACGACAACGCCTTCTATAAAAACCGTATATGCCACCAGGGCATAACTTAAAAATCCTGCCCTGAGGGTTGTGGGGGAGTGTCCTCCTCAAAAACATATTTTCTATCTGGAAATCAACTATACTGAACAAAATGGTTATCTCAAAATTTTGATTGGATGTGTTTGGGGGGAATGATGGGCGTGGGGGGGGGGGGTAGGGTAGTTGCCCTCCAATCACTTTTGACTATTAAAAAGGGTACTAGCCCTTTGAATTTCCAATCGAATGAGCCTGTTTTGAAGTTTCTACGACAACGCCTTCTATAAAAACCTTATATACCCCCAGGGCATAACTTAAAACCCTTGCCCTAAGGGTTTTGGGGGATTTTTCTCCTCTAAAACATTTTCTATCTGGAAATCAACTACGCTGAACAAAATGACTATCTCAAAATTTTGATTGGACGTGTTTGGGGGAATGATGGGTGTGGGGGGGGGGGGGGCTAGTTGCCCTCCAATCACTTTCAACTATGAGAAAGGGCACTAGCCACTCCAATTTCCAATCGAATAAGATTTTTCGAAGTTTCTACGACGACTCCTTCGATACGAAGTGCCCGGGTATGGAGAAAAAAAAATCAAAAAAACACAATGTGCTCACATCGTTCTTTACTTGAGCAGCGCTCGCGCGCTGCCTATGATAAATATATAGTTCGACTTATCCCAAACACCTTTGAGTAATAAAAAATATGTTTACCAGGAAATTCAGAGCTCTTTGGGATTGTTAGCTTAAATCTGGGACTTTTAGTAGACATTCTAAGACCTACCAGAGTGGACAAGCACATTGGTAAGAAATAGCAAGACTGGGAGGCTACGCAAAAGAGGCTACCCAGTGTTTAGTTCCGTAGGAGAACCAGTGTGGCACTGAATTTTTAATTTCAGTAAGAGCTAAGTGAGTAAACAAAAAAACTTTGGATTAAAAGAAAAAGACAAAATTTTCAACAGCATGTATGACCATAGAAAAGTTGGACTTGGAAAGAACGAATGTGGAAGTCGGAAAAAAAAATTGGTCGATTTTTAGTAAATGACTTTTGCATGGGGATAGGATTGTTGCTTTGATTACCTCCGTCTTTCTCAAGAAATCCGCCCATTTTTTACGTATAGTATGTGTCCTAGTTCCTTAAGAAAGTTTCCTGAAACATATTGTTCGTTCAATTAGAACTATAAGAAGCTTTTTTTTAAAGTACCAAAAAACTTCAGCGTGAAGAGGGAGGTGTCGAGGTTGAACAACACCCCTCATAAACGTAATATATTTCTAGTTCTTTTTTAATTTGTATTGAATCTGATGGTGTGATTTGTATCAATATTCTTTGACTTTTAGGGGGTGTTTTCCCCTTTCTTGGAAAATCACGCAAATTTTCTTAGGCTCTTAGCCTTTGTTGTGTAACACTAAACTTAATAAAATTTATTTATTTTGAACCATCATGATAAGCAGATGCTGGTTATATATCTATTAGTATCAAAACTCTGTTTTTTAGAGTTTCGGTTACTATTGAGTAGCGTCACTTCTTACTTACAGTTCGTTACCACGAACTGTTTGATGACTTCGTCATTGTGATAGGATTGCTGCTTCGATTATCGCCAATCTAAATACTATTAAAAGTTGTAAAGCAAACAAAATACTATGAAGCTGTGGTAAGTAATAATAAAGATAATTGAAAAGTCAGAAAATAAAGTAGGCTGAAAAAAAATTAAGGAGTGAAATAGAAATCAAAGTAGGGAAACAATTAACCAAAGGAGGAAAGCTATTTGAATGGTTACAACTTAAAGTAAATGCAGAGTGAAAATTGGCGGAAAAGATATACATAAACAATTGTAATTCACCTAAGATAAAAGGAAAATCTTTCTTCCACTTTATTAATCCCTCACGGATTTAGTGTTATTTACACTTTACTGGAAACAGAGTTGATATTTCACAGCAATGGTATTTTCAAAAATTAGTGAAGTATCTTTACTAAGAGTGATTCAAGGCAAAAAACAGCTCCCAATCGGACTTGGAATGATTCAAACCCCTCCCCCTTATCTTATCTTTGAAACCTCATATGTTATTTCCTTTCATTCAATTTTCGTGTATTCTCTAGATATCTACTTTGGTGTCACCGGAACCTTTTTATCAAGGGAGTCGTATATACATGGTCTAGACGCTAGGCAGCTCTCTTGTATCAGACAAAGACTGGGGGTCGCCAAATTAACAGCGCTTGATAACAACACTTGCTTGGTTGACATGGGACCTTTTAAATTGATGTCATTCCTTAGAAGTGAATTTGGAGCTGAAATTGTGACTCATGCCGTTGGGGAACAAAACTGCTCATGTTGGACCTTAAAGGCTGACAAGATATAAACAACTTGTCATTGAAAAATATTTTTGACCATGAAATAAACAGTTGTACACTCGCTTGTTTTCTGGTAAACATTTTAGTTTCCTTTATAAAGTGTTAATGATCTCCTCATTTTCTGTATATGTTTTATTTTCTTTTAAAGAAAAAAATACTGGTGGCTTCACGAAACTACGCTGCATTTCGTAAAAGGTAAAAGAAATTTATGTATTTGTATTTAACACGTTGACTGCCATGGCAATTTTCAGAAATCTTAATCACACTTAATCACATTTTATTGTTAAAAATACTTATTCTATTGAATAGTTATTATCAAAAAGCACAGATGTTTTTTTTTGTTTTTTTAAGGTATTGCGAGTTAAGTCTCGCACGCAGACATACTTCGACACATCGCTCCGCTTAAGTTGAATCACAGATACGCTAAAATAATTATACGTGTATAAAAATAGTTTACATCTTGAATTTTCAATTATTTGTAATTATACTTTTTGTGATAAATTTTCTGTTCATACAAGCCAGCATTGATTTTTTTTTTCCCAGAAGCCATCTATTGATATTAACATTGATATATTCCGTGTATAACCGTAGCTGCACATAAACGGCTAGAAAAACAATTATGAGATTACTCGTAGTTTGCGTTCTAGAACAGAACCTAATCTACGGGTTATCTCGTAGTTGGCAGTCTATGTATTAAGAATAGTTAAGTATTTCACTAAAATGGGAACGGTTTTACTGCTCGAATAGCCCTTCCAAAAAAACTAATTTCTTATGGAATTTGTACTAAAAAATTTGCCAAAGGCAAGAGGAGACCATGGAAATTTGTGCTTTTTGATAATAACTATTCACTATAATAGTTAGAAACCAAGCAAAAGGTTTGGTTCCTAGACTTCGCCTATGCAGATGATTTCAGGTTCCTAGTTAAAACATTGAAAACCTTCAAAATATTTCACAATCTAAATCAGTTTAAGTGAAGTACAACTGCAATCAAAATGTATTAATCAATTACGGATGTAAATTCTTGTATTATTATCATTACTTAAGACACTTTTTCCATACCTTTTGCCTTAGCTACTTGTAACTTTAGATGAAACAAAGAAAAGAATCAAACAGGGACAGAGACAAACAGGTCTATGACCAGTAAGAAAACCGAAGAAAAAAAAATCAAACAAACATTTCGCTCGTATAAAACAAGGTGTCTTCAGCATAGAATAAGACAAAAGCAAAAAACAACTAGAATATAAAACTAAAATAATATAAAAAAAATATGTAAACTAAAAAGACTAACCAACATCTATATGTATATATATATATATATATATATATATATATATATATATATATATATATATATATATATATATATATATATATATATATATATATTTACTATCTTTATATGTGATTAATAATTGTATATGTATGTATTTTACTCAAAAACGGTTCCAAATTTTTTCGGGAAAATTCATATCTTGGGATATTCTCGCATAAAAAACAATCTAGACGGGTCAAAAGTATGAAAAAAATCGTTAAGAGCCCTAATATTTGTTTTTGAAAATGACGTCATGTAAAACGAACAAGTGAGGGAGTCCAAAGTCGACATGAAGAGCAGCGACTCAATGAAAATAAACCCGGACAGTGAGAATCAAAACGTTACAAAATTGAAAATGATAGCGATGATGATTGGGTTTTGGATTTTGACATGGATAAGGTCATCAATGCGTACCTTACCTTTATTTAAAAAAACAAAACTTCGGCGATATATATTTCATAATAACGAAAGATAAGCCGAGGTGTAACGAAGCAAACAAATAGAAAATGATAGCAATGATGATTTGGTTTTGAATTTTGACATAGATAAGGTCATCAATACCTACCATACCTTTGAAATCAAAAATATGGATTGGTTAAATCGTTGGAAGAAAAAGAAGTTTTTGTCCCAAAGGCAAAAGAAGAAGTTTTTGTCCCAAAGGCAAAAGAAGAAGTTTTTGTCCCGCCAGCTGAACAATAAAAAGAAAAAGGGATGGTCGCCAATGCTTACAATGTCTAGTAAGCAAAAAAACCCGGACTAGAAAAATCGTTGGAAGACAAAGAAGTTTTTGTCCAACAATCTCAAGAATTGAAAGAAACAAAGGTTCAAAGAAGTGGTGGCTTTGTAATTTTATAAGGCCACCACTTCTAAACTAAGGTTGATTTGGACGTCATGATCATAGGCAGCGCAACAGCACTGCCTAAGTAAATAACGTTGTGGGCACAATGTAATATTATATTTTGGTTTCTTAGTCTTAGACCAGGGCACTTCGTATCGAAGGAGTTGTCGTAGAAACTTCGAAAAGGGCTCATTCCATTGGAAATTGGATTGGCTTGTGCCCTTTTCAATAGTCGAAAGTGATTGGAAGGCAACTAACACCCCCCTTCCACACCCACCATTTTCCCAAACACAAACAATCAAAATTTTAAAATAGCCATTTTGTTCAGCGTTGTTGATTTCCAAATAGTAATTATATTTTTGAGGAGGACACTCCTCCACAGCCCTCAGGTCAAGGACTGTAAGTATTGCCCTGGGGGTATATAATTTTTTTTAAAGAAAGCGTTGTCGTAGAGACTTCAAAAAAGGCTCGTTCGAATGGAAACTCAGAGGGCTAGTCCCCTTTTTAATAGTCGAAAGTGATTAGAGGGCAACAAACATCCCTCTCGCACCCACCTTTATCCCTAACACATTCAATCACAATTTTTAGATAGCAATTATGTTCAACGTTGTTGAAAGTTCGGGCGAAAATAGATCTTTGATGAGGAAAACCCACTCACAGCCCTCAGGCCAAGGGTTGTAAGTTTTACCCTGGGGCACATATGGTTATTATAGAAAGCGCTGTCGTTGATACTTCACAAGAGGTTCATTTGATTGGAAATTGAAGGGGCTAGTTCCCTCTTTAATAATCGGAAGTGATTGGAGGGCAACTAACCTCCCTCTCGCACCCACCTTTTCCCCAAACACATCCAATCAAAATTTTGAGATAGTCATTTTCTTCAGCGTAGATGAAATTTCTGGGAATTAGGTTTTTGAGGATGACAACCCCCCAGCCCTCAGGGCAAGGGTTGTAAGCTATGCCCTAGGGGCATATAAGGTTTTTATAGATAGTGATGTTGCAGAAACTTAAAAAAGGGCTCATTCGATTAGAAATCGAAGGGGCTAGTGCCCTCTTTAATAATCGGAAGTGATTGGAGGGCAACTAACCTCCCTCTCGCACCCACCTTTTCCCCAAACACATCTAATCAGAAGTTTGAGATAGCAATTTTCTTCAACGTACTTGAAAGTTCTAGAAATTAGGTCTTTGACGTATGATATCCCCCCCAGCCCTAAAGGCAAGGGCTGTAAGTTATGCCCTGGGGGCATATAAGGTTTCTATAGATAGTGATGTTGAAGAAACTTAAAAAAGGGCTCATTCGATTAGAAATCGAAGGGGCTAGTGCCCTCTTTAATAATCGGAAGTGATTGGAGGGCAACTAACCTCCCTCTCGCACCCACCTTTTCCCCAAACACATCCAATCAAAATTTTGAGATAGTAATTTTCTTCAACGTACATGAAAGTTCTGGAAATTAGGTCTTTGAGGATGATAACCCCCCAGCACTCAGGGCAAGGGGTGTAAGTTATGCCCTGGGGGCATATAAGGTTTTTATAGATAGTGATGTTGTAGAAACTTGAAAAAGGGCTCATTCGCTTGGAAATTGTAGAGGCTAGTGCCATTTTTAATAGTTGAAAGTGACTGGAGAGCAACTAACGCCCCTCTCACGCCCACCCTCCCCAAACATACCCAATCAAAATTTTGACATAGCCATTTTATTGAACCTAGTTGAGAGTTCTGGAAATTAGGTCTTTGAGGATGACAACCCCCTCACAACCCTCAGGTCAAGGGTTTTAATTTATGCCCTGGGGGCATATATGGTGTTTATAGAAAGCGTTGTCGTAGAAACTCAAAAAGGGCTCATTGGATTGGAAATTAAAAGGGCTGGTGCCCTGTTTAATAGTCGAAAGTGATTGGAAGGCTTGACATTTTTATAGTAGAGATCGATGTGGGTAGAATGTATTGTATTTTTTATATTTTTTTTTGTTTAGACTAGGGCAAATCGTATTGAAGGAGTTGTTTCGGAACTTCTAAAAGGGCTCATTCGATTGAAAATAGAAAGGGCTATGCCCTTTTTTAATTGTCAAAAGTGATTGGAGGGAAACTAGTCACCCTCCCACGCCCACCCTCCCATTTGCCCATTATGTCTGAAAATTAATTGTTGTCTTAATATTAAATCAGAATGCCCTGTGTTAATGCTAATTCCCAATAAGGCATCTCAGTAGTATCCTAAAAAGGACTTAAGGTATTATGCTCAAACTTTCGGAGTGTTTTTTTCCTTTTGGAACAAAACCCTGTATTTGTGTACATAATAGTAAATGCTCGAGAAGTGAAATTAGATTAATCCTAGTGAAATTTACTCTCGCCTTTGCGTGCGACTCAAGCTCCCTCCCGATAAAGGCCTTCCGCCAGCCCCACGGTCAGCTTTGATACCAGTCTGCAAAGGTGCCCGTCAGGGGGCAGTTTATCCCCCAATTTCTTCAACAACAACATTATTGAGCCTCAAGAAAGCTGTCCTTCATCATGCATTCTCAATTTCATTGACATCTCCCTAGTATGCTATGCTGAATCTCAGCCGGAAGCTTAACCGCCTTTCAGAAATATTCTCATGTCTGCAGTCCAATTACGAGAAAGTCGGTCTGAGCTTTAACTCCCAAAAGTCGGAAACATTGCTTCATATTTGGAAGAATGACCCTTCTTCTAATATCACACTAGGTGATTGCTCAGTAAAACCAGTTGATAAAATAGTATATCTGGAGCTGCCAATAGGTACTTTATTACAGCATTCCTGCTCCCACCTGATCTCACATCTTGAACGGCGAATTTCCAGCTCCTATGCTTTGATCGTTAAATCCACTCTGAGATTTAACCGTCCACTACTGGCTAATATTTACAACGCTACCGCTCTGCCACATTTATTATATGTGACCCCTTTCTGGAAATTATTGGCAAACGGTGAAAAGTCTAAAATCCGCTCTTTGTTTTTCCGTTTTGCCAAGTACCTTGCCACCATTGACAAAAAATATGTTTTCTGATTCGGCGATACAAACTAGATGACCCAAATCTTGGTGTTGAGAAACAAATTAGCCAGCAAAAAATAAAACCGGCAATTTTAATGTACGAATCGTAATATTTCAGAAGTAGTTGTTTTTGTTTTTATTTTTTAGTATCTTTCGTCTTTTTGCACTATTTTGTATACTCTGTTATTGTGCATTTACTGTATACGACGGGTTTTCAATAAATTGTTGTTATTATTATTATATACCAAAATATGATGAAATAAAAATACAAAACAGACAACACAGAATGTAACAAGAAATAAAACCCAAATTGAAAGAATTCGAAATTTAAAAGTCTCCCTGAACAGAAAATGCATTTTTCTCAAGGAAATATTCCTAGGGCATCTTTAGAACGGGGTCAAAGTTGAAGCATTTCATATCAAGAATTCTAAGAAGATGACGTTTTTTTATTTTCTCAAATCACTCAAATACCAAATTAATAAAATTCATAGTTTACGTCTCAATTTTTGTGTAAAACCGGTGGCTAAATATCCTGTTTCAAGGATTAGGAGACAGAGAGAAGAAGGGGGGGGGGTCATATTCATATTTTCACTTTGAAAGGAAAGTTTTTAATATTTATTTTATGCTATTATGTTTTTCTTATTTTTGGAATGTCAAATTAAATACGATCAAACAATAAAACATAATAGAAAAATGAATTCATAACCGAAATATCTTTTATCGAATTTTCTTGATATATTCAAACAATTAATAAGTACATTTTGCCTTGGTACCTGTCTTCGTAACACCAATATGTAATCTTGGTTAGAAAAACATTACAATGTATTGAGTAGATTGCAATCTTCAGTTGCTGATTTTTTTTAATGTGAATCCTCACAGAAACATTACTTTCATAAGATTTTTATCCTCCTGTAAGGTGATCAGCAATGTAATATTTATTTCACTGGCCAAGGTAGGAGCAAGTGGGCAATCTAAAATTTTCTTAGGATGGATGTATTTAAGTCTTCATACAAAGTAAAATAATGTTGACTATTATGATTCAAAAGGTTTTTCCTTGACCCATACTGCCTTTATAACATAGGACCCAGAGGTGCTAGCTATTGTTCCTGTGGAACGAAGGAGGGAGTGTATTCATGGCATGAGATTAAACTTGTCACGGGAGTAAAGAAAAAGGCTTAGGTTTTTTCCCCCCCGGTGGAAAATATTGCCTCGTGTTGCTGGTTGGTCTAAAAGAAATTTCGACGCATAAAAAAGGACTAGAACTTACTTTAAACTTATAAAATAGGGTTCTCAGTTTATTGTATAGTTACGGAGGGAGGGATATGCCTCAGAGGGTGGATTTTGCAGCCAAAACATCCCAAGTCTCATTGAGCCTTCACATACATACAGAATTAGATTTTAGGGAGAGACGAGAGTAGAGTAATTGATATATATTTCCCAGGGCTACAGCCAGGACTAGAGAGAGATTATATATATTATAAGATTAATGGGACTAGTGAGAAAAGGTTGTTTGTAAATAGAAACCATGCGTCTCAAGGAGTTCCAAATTATGATATGTTGGCTTGTTCCAAGTCATGTTGGAAGTGATATGGAAGAATTCTTCCAAGTCATGGAAGAATTGATATGGATGGCAGCTGTTTTTTTATTGGTCTTTTTCTTGTAATTTTCCGTAATTGTCAGTGAATTATGTATCAATAATGAAATTTGACTAATATTGACACTGAAATATGTTACTCTTAGTCAATTAACCTAAAAAATGACTTCAGTGCACAAAGTCGAAACAATATTCATGAGTAAAATATAATCTTTCGGTAAAACATACTACAATAATGATGTTTTAACATCATTAACATCAACAATTTTTTAACATGTTATGTGGAATCGACTTGGACGGCAGATAAATATGAAAATGCGTAAAATTGAGTCGGCAAACAAGAAGCAAGACATAAGGAGAATTTTGTATCGGGATTCTGGCAAATTTCCCTTGTGTAAAGTTTCCCCTGGAAAATTCACTCTGTGGAAAATTCCCTCCACGTGGAAATTACTTCCAGAAGAAAATTTGATCCCCACCCACGGAAAAATGTATGCGTGATTACTCATCAAAACACTATACGTAAACAATGGGCAAATTTTACAACTTGAAGACCTTTCCCCAGGGGCTATCGAGGGACAAGTTATCTTCAAGGACATGGTTATTCGGTTTTTCGACTATGCTGTACAAAATGGCTATCTAAAAATTTTCAATATATAAGATTAATGAGATTAGTGGGGAGGGGTGATGATAAATAGAAAACAAGCGTCTCAAAGAGTTCCAAGTTATGATAAAGTGCCCTTTTTAACAGTCGAAAGTGATTGGAAGGCAACTAACACCCCTTTCACGCCCACCATTTATCCAAACACATCTAATAACAATTTTGAGATAGCCATTTCTCTCAACGTAGTTGAAAGTTCTGGAAATTAGGTCTTTAAGGATGATAACCCCCTCAGAGCCACCAGTGCAAGGGTTATAAGTTATACCTTGAGGGTATATAAGGTTTTTACTGAAAACTTTGTCGTAGAAACTTGAAAAAGGGCGCATTCGATTGGACATTCGAAGGGCTAAGGCCCTTTTTAATAGTCGAAAGTAATAGGAGGGTCACTAATCCCCCTCTCACGTCCACCTTTTCCCCAAACATATACAATCAAAATTTTTAAATAGCCATTATGTTCAACGTATTTGAAAGTTTTGGAAATTAGGTCTTTAAGCATTACAACCCCCCCCCCCACAGCCCTCAATACAAGGGTTTTAAGTTATGCCCTGGTGGCATGGGGTTTTCTCAACCATAGATAGCCATTTCTCAAAGATAGCCATTTTTCTCAACGTAGTTAAAAGTTCTGTAAATTATGTCTTAGAGGATGCCCTCAGGGCAACCCCCCACAGCCCTCATGGCAGGGGTTGTAAGTTATGCCTTGGGGGCATATGAGGTTTTTATAGAAAGTGTTGCCGTAGAAACTTCAAAAAGGGCTCATTCGATTTAAAACTGAAAGGGCTAGTGCCCTTTTTAAAAGTTGAATGTAATTGGAGGGCGACTAATCCCCCTCTCACGCCATCCATTTCCCCAAACACATTCAATCAAAATTTTGAGATATTCATTTTATTCAAAATAGTTAAAAGCTCTTGAAATTAGGTCTTTTAGGAAGACAATTCCCATCAGAGCCCTCAGGGCAAGAGTTGTAAGATATACCCTGGGGGCATATAAGGTTTTTATAGAAAGTTTTGTGGTAGAAACTTCAAAAAGGGCTCATTTGACTGGAAATTGAAAGCGCTAGTGCCCTTTTTAACAGTCAAAAGGGAGTGGAGGGTAAATAGTCCCCCTCACTAGTTCACCATTTCCCATAGCATATCCAATCAAAATTTTGAGATAGTCATGTTGTTCAACGTAGATGAAAGTATTGAATCTGATGGTGTGATTTTGATTAAGATTCTTTGACTCTTAGGGGGTGTTTCCCCCTTTTTTTGGAAAATCAGGCGAATTTTCTTAGGCTCGTAGCCTTTGGTGTGTAACACTAAACTTAATAAAACTTATATATTTGGAATCAGCATAATAAGCAGATGCTTTTTATATATCTATTAGTATCAAAATTCCGTTTTTTAAGTTCTGGTTACTATTGAGTAGCGTCGCTTCTTACTTACAGTTCGTTACCACGAACTGTTTGATGACTTCGTCATTGTGACGGGATTTTTTCTTCGATTATCTCTGCCAATCTAAAAAATATTTGAATTTCTAAATCAAACAAAATACTATGAAACTGTGGCAAGTAATAGTAAAGATAATTGAAAAGTCGGAAAATAAAATAGGCTGAAAAAAAAATTAAGGAGTGAAATAGAAATCAAAGTAGGGAAACAATTAACCAAAGGAGGAAAGCTATTTAAAAGGTTACAACTTAAAGTAAATGTAAAGTGAAAATCAGCGGAAAAGATATACAAAAACAATTGTAATTTACCTAAGGTAAAAGGAAAATCTTCCTTCCACTTTATTAAGCCCTCATGGAATTAGTGTTATTTACGCTTTACTGGAAACAGAGTAGATATTTCACAGTAATGGTTTTTTCAAAAATTTGTTAAGTGTCTTTACTAAAAGTGGTTCAAGTTAAAAACCAGCTCCCATTCAAGCTTAGAATGATTCAAAAGACCCTCCCCCTTTATGCTCAAGGCAGACACACCTTGAGCTTGATTTGAATATTAATTATTTTTCTGTTGATTTTACCTTTAATTTTTCTAGGTTTCGTTGGACAATTAAGTCAAAAATTCTTCCTTTCTTTTTCAGGATGTTGGGAAACACAAAAATTGTGTGTTTTCAAAATATTCATTTACAAATACCTAGAAATCATGCATGTGGACTAATCCTTTTAGCATTTTACCAGCCTAACAGACAGCTAATCTACTACTACTACTACTACTACTACTACTACTACTACTACTACTACTACCAGACTACAAACAAGTCATTACAGAACAAGGCTGTCTGAGGCAAACACAGTTGTGCAAGCTTTCCTCCTCTCCAACCTGTACAAAACTTCATTCTTTACCCCTTCCCAAGATGTTCTAATTTTCTTTAAATCCTTTCTTATGACCTTTTCAAATTCTTTTGAAATCAACCACATTTCATTTTGACTGGATAGATATACAAAAAGCAAAATCTTCAATAATCTATCATCAATACAACAGGGTTATGGCTAGTCATCATAACATTATGATCACTATAGCCATAGACAGTGCAATCAAAATATAATTATGTAGTAGAATTTTACCTATTTTCCTTTGTGGTACTATATGGCTCATTTTTCAGTTTTCATTGCAGTTTAGTTTTCACTTGATTTGGGAGAATTGGTTCCAACTTGCCCCCCCTAGGATTTGGACAAAATTATGCCACAGGTCTAGGCTAATTGCCATGTCAGCAAATATGGTACTTCTATGTTAAGCAAACTTTTTTATATAGTGCTAGTTTCGTTAATTTCAATGAAATAAAATAAAATAGGTTGAATATATAATAGTTTAGAAACAAATTTGGGCTATATATTTGAACATTAGGGGGTTGGGGGTGGGGGTAAAGCATAGCATATTTTATTACATATCCTCACCTAGGTTCCTTTACTCCCCCCCCCCTAAACCCAAAAACCAACAGTGGAAATATCATATACACAATGAATACCACGCTATACATTGTATTACCCTATAGCGGTGTCTTGAACTAACCCGTCAAAAACAGGTTTTTCGTGACTGGTTTCCATTGCAATATATAAAAGAGTCTGTTTAACATAGGAGTACCGCAAATACTATAGGCTAGGCTTATTCGGAAAGTGGGAAGTCTAACAGTGTTATTCTTTTATTGTCATTGTAGCTAGTCCAGAAAAAAAATGTACTAATATTACCATCTATCATAATTTCTATCTGGAAATCAACTACTTTGAACAAAGTGGCTATCTAAAATTTTTATTGGATGTGTTTTCAGAAATGGTGGGCGTCGAAGGGGTAATAGTTGCATCCCAATCACTTTCGACTATTAAAAAAGGCACTAGCCATTCCAATTTCCAATCGAATGAGCCCTTTTCGAAGTTTCTACGACAACTCCTTCGATACGAAGTGGTCTGGAAAAAAAAAACAATACACTGTGCCAACATCGTTCTTTACTTAGGCAGCGCTATTGTGCTGCCTATGATAATGTTTCCCAACGGGTTTTGAAATTGAAAGATTATTCAAATGCCTGTCTTGTGATTAGAATTGATGACTATTAGGAGACAATGTCTTAAGCTTTCTGCAGTTGGATAAGGGAAAGTGTTTGATCTTTCTTCTGAAAAAGTCCAATTATCTTCTGTCAAATACATTAAATTGAAAACTCTATTAAATGTAACAATCAAATACATCAAATTAAAATATGTATAAAGAATAACTGAGACTTCACTTACTTAAGTCCCATCCATCCTCATAGGACGTCTTGGGGCCACTTCTTCCAGAATCTGATGAACTAGGGCTCGATATGCTGTTCTGTCAAGTGCAGTTTGGGATAGTTGGGCAATGGATTGTCGGTCAAAGAGTTCTATCCATCTTTTTCGCTGTCTCCCCTGAGGTTGAAGTCCTTCAGTTGTCCCTTCAAGCGTGATCTTAGGCAGGCGTTCGGGATTCATTCGCTTTACATGGCCAAATCAGGGCAGCTGCTGTTTCCGGATTTTGTTCAGGATAGTGTCTTGCGACTTCAGCCTTCTTCGGACTTCTTTGTTTGTGACATGGTCAGTATATCTGATCTTGGCTATCCGGCACAGACATCTCATTTCGAACGTCAGGAGGTTGCGCTCGTTTTCAGCTTTTAATGTCCAGGTTTCACACCCATACAGAGCAATGGGTATGATCAGACTGTTGAATAGATGCACTTTAAGATGGTTCGAAAGGTGGCTAGATTTCCAGATCTTTGATAGTCTTTTCAAACTAGAGCTGGCAAGATCGAGGCGGCGTTTAATTTCGACAGTGTGGGAGTTCTCAGCCGTCAGAAGACTGCCGAGGTAAAGACAATTATCGACTGTTTCCACTTGTTCACTGTCTATCACTATCGAGGGGGGTTTGTTGTCTCCTGTCATGATGTGACCATGATTTTGGTCTTGTTTGCGTTAATCTGCATACCAAATGGCTTCGTTGCTTGGGAGATGTAGTCAGCCTGACTCTGGAGTTCTTGGGCGGTAGTGGACATCAGGTCAACATCATCTGCATATACTAGTTTGTCAATTAGGATTCCTCCCATTTTGGCTCCATATTCGACGGGTCTCAGGGAGAGGATGGCATGCAAAAACAAGTTAAACAAGTGCAGCGAGAGGATGTATCCTTGCAGGAATCCGGAAGTTGTTGGGAATTCACCAGAGAGCCCACCAGTGGTCAGTATTTGACTTCTGAATTGGTTGTATATGGCCTCAGTGATTCTGACTATTTCATCTGGGACACTGTAGTGTCTTAGAATATGCCACAAGCCTTTCCTCCATAATAGGTCAAAGGCCTGTCGGAAGTCAATAAATAGCTGATAGAGGTCTCTGTTAAACTCGATGAATCGTTCCATCAGTTGCCACACAGTAAAGACTTGGTCAATAGGTGATCGTCCCGATCGAAAGCCAGCTTGATCCTCACCAAGAACAGAGGCGGTGATTGCTTGAATTCTGCGGAGCAGGATCTTGGTCAAGATACTGGTTTGGTGGCTTGTGAGGCTGATGGGCCGGTAGTTGTCATATTCTTTCTTCGAGCCTTTTTTTGTGTATTGGGACTATTGCTGTCTTGCACCACTGATGCGGGACGTGTCTGGTAGACCAGGTGGCTGATACAAGACTGTGGTATAGGTTGACAGCATCTTCTGAACCAACATTTATCAGTTCAGCAGTGACACCGTCTGGCCCCAGAGCTTTGCCTCGCTTTAGGGATTCAATGGTTCGAAGAAAGAATATGACAACTACCGGCCCATCAGCCTCACAAGCCACCAAACCAGTATCTTGACCAAGATCCTGCTCCGCAGAATTCAAGCAATCACCGCCTCTGTTAGGCGGGCAACAATTAGATGGGGCCATCTAATTGTTTATTTTGAATCTATTACTAATCAAAGAAGGATTTTGAACTTTTTTTTGTTAAAATTGAACGTATAATATTATTATATCTGTCATTGTTTTAGAAGTGAGATAATTAATTAAATATTTGTACTGCGATAAAAGTGACACTTTTTGAATAATTGTTTGGAAGGAACAAATATGGCAAAATAGGATAACTGGTCTTTCCAGCACATGATCTTATAGCTAAGTCGACTACTAAGAGTTTGAAGCATTTAATAGTTATAAAAATTTCATGCCTAGCTTAAAGCTTTGGCCATTTTATTATGCATATGTTACACAAATAGCGACGAAGACCACACTGCCTTTCCATCATAAACAATACGTAGAACAACAGGGAAATTTTTAAACCTCTACTTTATTCCCAAAAATCGCACATACGTAATTCGGTAGATTTAGTAGAAAAACTTAAAAGTGCAAGCATTTCAGAAAATACAATAGTAAGTAGTTTTTGCATAGTTTCTATGTACACAAATATTGATGTAGCAATGTCTGAGCAGTTATTAAAAAATAAAATAGAAGAAAACTATCGTTTAATTGAAGATTCAACAACAGGAATAGATTGTGAGGTTTTAATGTCCCTAGTTAAAATTTGTAATAAGTATTCAATGTATTTTCAGTTCCGTAATTCTTTTTATCAACAAAAAAATGGGCTCCCTATGGGTGCACCACTATCTGGGTTATTAGCAAACATTTATGTAGAACACCTTAAAAATTGGGCCTTAAATTCATATTTTTTAAAACATGTCTATTGGGGGCGTTATATGGATTATGTAATATCGCTATGGAATTATGGGGAAAATGAACTTAGGGGCTTTCTAGACCACCTTAATACATATGACCAAAATTTACAATTTACCTTAGAAATTGAAAATGCAAATAAATTACCGTTTCTGGATGTTTTAATTATTCGTAACATTGATAAACTGGATTTAAAAATTTACAGAAAACCCACACAAAATAACAGATATCTACATTTTAAATCCAATCACCCCCCACAAGTTAAAAGAGGCGTTGTTACATCTCTTGTTGACCGTGCCCTAGACATTTGCTCTGAATCTTACATCACAGATTAACTAAATTTTATTAGAGACATACTTCTTGGAAACGGTTATCCTATTGTCTTTATTAACAATACAATTAGCCGAAGATTGGCAAGACACTCCCGTAAAATTAAGGGTCTTTTGCAATGTGAAGTTCCCGTCAAGCCCTCAAATATAATTTACCTTCCATATATTCCAAAAGTCACTACAAGTTTAAAAAAAGTTTGCCCACAAAATAATTTTTATGTCGTATTTACAAATAATTTTAAAATCATGAATTTCTTAAATTCTGGTAAAGATATAACCCCAGTTACTCACCAAAGAGGGGTTTATTAAATACCATGTGACTGTGGCCATTTTTATGTTGGTAGAACCCATCAAAATTTAGAAAAATGCCAACAACAAAAAGATGACATAACTAAAGCTTTAAATTCTAATAGTACAAATATTTCCTTTGATTCTGCTTTAAGCAGTCACATATATGATAACCCTAGTCATAAAATGCTTTTTCAAGAAACTTGCCTTATTAGCAATGATTTAGGCATAAAACAGGTTGTTCGAGAGGCAATTGAAATTAAAATCCAAATAAATAGTGATATTTCTTTAAATAGAGATTTGGGGGAATATTCGCTTAATGCCCTATACACAAATTCAATTCAAAGGGATTTAACGAATTATATTAAATAACCAGTAAATAACTCCACTCGACCTATTACGAATAGACCATCTAGGCTGGCTGCCAAGAAGGCGTGATTAGCTTTAAAAGCTTGTCTGTAAGTATTTTAATTCCATTTGAATGAATTGTTCTCTGTCCACTTCGTTTGGAGTACCATTCCTGGTTGAATTTCCATGAAGTAATGATATTACGGCTGTTTTAAAGCACTTAAAAAAAAAAAAATTTTCAGTTTTAATGATTGAATTTTAATGTGAGTTTCTTTTATATTGTTTTTTATTCTCTTCGTTTGTTTTGCTGAGGACGGCGTTTGGATGTAGGGTCGAAATATTCATTTAAAGTTGTGTTCCACTGTCTTGTATAAAAATTTCCCTGTTGTTCTACCTATTGTTTACATATGTTACACTTTATTCAAATTCTTGTTTTCTAACAAGATGTAAAGACTAGCTTATATTTTTTTCATCCTATAACTCAATTTTCACCTCAGTACTTTATTTTTAAATTTGTGGGTGCTTGTTAAAAAAAGGAATTGCAAATATTCTTAATTAAAAAATTAATTCCCTGTAAATCCCTATTTTTTAATAGTGTATATGGTTATGTAAGTTTCCATTTCACTAATTTGAATCAAAATTAGTCAACTTAATGGAAATTCTGCATCTATAACACTTTATATACTTTTAGTTTGTTGCTCATATAATTGAGCCTGGAGAATGCACTAAAGTTGTTTATTGCTCAAAAACTAAAAAAATATACTCAAATACATAAGCAACTGTGTATTTCTCAAATATCTAAGCATGCTGAATAAGATAAACATAAGGAAAACTGCAAGCTTAATTAAAATTCTTCTTTTACAACAGTTTATATGCTTTTAGTTTGTTAATCATGTAATAGATCATGTTTAGAACATTGAGATTGCAGTAAAATTGTTAATTGTTCAAAAACTGAAATACATACTCAAATAAATGAGCAACTGTGTAAATCTCGTACATCCAAAAATGTAGAATAAGATAAAAATAAGGAAATCAGAAAACATAATCAAAATTCTGCATCTACAACAGTTTATATACTTTAAGTTTGTTGCTCATGTAATTTAGCCTGGAAAATGGACTAAAATTGTAAATTGCTCAAAAACTGAATGTATACGCAAATAGATGATCAACTATACACTTCTCATACATCTAAGAATGTATAATGAGATAAACATAAGAAAATCCAGAAACTTAACCAAAATTCTGCGTATATAAAAGAATATGTTTTCTCCATTTAGCCCCTGACAGATGGCCAAAAAGGACAATCTAAAAAGTGTTTCTACTTTTCGATTTTAATTTTGACCTATTTTAACATCAATTTTTCATAAAATACCCTATCTTTAGGTCTGATTTCTCTTTATTTTGCTCCCTAGAAGAAAGGGATATTTTGCTTTACATTTCCATACAATCTACATGAAAAAAAAATAGCGCAGCATCAAATTGTTATTTTTTACTTCAGATATTGATATATATAACATCTTTTACACTACGGAGAACACATGAAAAAGTTTAATTAATTGTCATCTCTAGCACTTCATTGCACATAGCGTTCGCCTTTGTCCTGAAGCCAGTGAAGGCTTTCGGTATTCTGACAGTTGATGAAGTTTTATCTTTTTTTTGAACCACTAATTGATTCCATTAAGTGAGAGCAGTGTGAAATTCTCGAAAGTATTTCGGATGTTTGTTTTAATTAATTTCAGGAGACTAAACAAACGCTCAGCTGGTACATTACTAAAAGATAAAGAGTTATGCGCTTCTGCAATTCCGGGTTCTTGATTTCGTCACTGTGAGTCTCCAGGCTAAATATCTTTAGCCGGTACTGCTCAACTGACAGGTCATCAACTTGGGCATCTCCCAAATGAAGCTCATTGACTTCATTCATTGCCTATGACCTCCATTCTACGTCCATGCTCTGGAGGCAACACTTTTCTCTTAAAGCAAGAGATCTCATAGATAGTGGCCTTAGAGATTTTGGCTTCAAATTTCTTGCGTTCCTTGGTTCAATCAAGACCAAAATGTTATAAATTTTGTCTTCAATTTTGAATTGGTCTTGGATCTGCTTGATTAGGACTATATAGTATCTTCAACAAGACTGGTAAAAGAGATCCATACTACCACTTTGCTCTTGAGCATCTACGAGTTCTTGCATTGAATCGGTTGCTTCTATTCCCAAATATGTTTGGTTTAAGGGCAGGTCTTCACTTGAAAGGTAAGGATCCAGTTCAGTAAACAATCCAACCCTGCGAACATAGTCCAGTTTCATGAAGTTAGAGGCAACATCATTCACAAGTTTGCTGACACATGCCTTTAGAGAATAAAGATGAAGAACTGGAAGCTCAGGTTGAAAAACTGTGTTGAATCCGTTGGAAAGGACGAGAGAGTAGTCCATGAGTTCAAGATATGGCTTTGTCATCTTGCTTTGTAATGTCGACAAGATAAAGTCATTGGTTGCAGTTAGGTCTTCAAACGTGGTTTCTATGAACTACTGAGTAATAGCAGCCCGATGCTCTATATGCCTCTTTATGCAGGCTTGAAAGGACAATCAACGGTTCCACCCTGGTGCAAGAATTGATAGTGCTTCACATTAAAATAACTCCTGTATTTCAGCATACTTATCATGCCTGGAAGCGCAGCTGGAAAAGTGGGCAAAGATATTTTTGAACCAAGTCTTCTAGTGTCTTGGGAAGTGACAAGCATGTACAAGATGAACATAAGTTGATAAGGTGGCATGAGTATTTTACATTCAAGATATGGGGCACCACGAATTTCATTAGCGTTGAAGTAGCTCTATTGCCTCCAAACATAAAATTTGTAGTATCTGCACAAAATCCAACAATAGGCCCGTTTTTTAGCACTAAGATCTTACATCTAAAATCTTACAACTTTCTGCAAAGATTATCGTTTTTTAACTCATCTTTCTTCTAAGATCTTAAAGCTCAGTGATGTTAGCAAAAAGAGTGAAGATCGCCACTGTTTTGCCATATAGAACAATGATGAGAGTACTTTGATGATCTACTCATCATTGTTCTCAGACCTCTGATCAAAGCAGAATGATGAAAGACGTTTGCACAAAAACGACCAAAGATGTTAGATCTTTGTTCAAAGATTTCACTTTTAAGCGTTTTCTGACAAAAGATGTGAGATCTTAGCACATTGATGAGTGAAAAAACAGGCCTAATAATTTACCAAGGAATCGAGTTTTTTTCAATGACTTGTTCGAAGCAGTTAGTAAGACCCTCAGTGAATCCACCACTAAAATCATTTTAGCGATGGTAAAGTACATTTCCGACGCAAATACACGTTAAATTTGGATTGGTAACCCTGTCTAGTTTAATATGTTGAAATTTTGAATTACCAAAATGCCACTGCGGACAAACAAGGTGTTACAAACTCTTTCTTTTTCCCTATATGTTTTCCTGCAACTTTATCTCAGTTTAGCACATTCTCAAAATATTCTGCCAATCTCTCTTTCCTTATCACTAATTGTGGCCCCGTTCCTATCTTTAACTGGGACAAGTCCAGATTGACTAGCCTACTCTCTCACTTTATTAACACGTCAGTATAATGTTTTACTATTATGTTGTCTAGCTGCATCTTCCAGGTACTCGGCAATTTTACTCATGGCCTCCACTTCACAGCTCCTTAGTTTGTGTTATAATGCTTTCTCCACTATTTGGTAAATTTGCAGGTAGCACAATAATTTAGCTAGGATGAAAGTAAATACATCACTTGATGCCTTTTTTATGCTCTTTCATAATTCAATAATTGCATCAGTTGCGATTTGTATCTTGAGCCCTTAAAGGGGCCCCAAAGGTATTTTATACAAATTACAAAAGAACATTAAAAAAGCATCAAATGATGTTTTCACTTTCATCCTAGCTAAATTATATGGTACACTGCAAAGTTACCATGAAATTTACCCACCCCCACCCCCCTAATGTGCAATATATACCCTGAATTGTTGACAGCAAAGTTAAATTGCAAAATTCAGCTCTATTTTTGTCAATGGCATTTGAAAAACTTCAAACATTAGGAAAATGGTTGGTAAATATTTACCAAATCATATTATTGAGTTACAACTAAAGTGAATATACCACTTGATGCCTTTTTTTATGCTCTTTATGAATATGATAATCATTATTGCTGGAAATGGATTTTAGCCCCCAACCCTATATATAGGCCTACCAATTCAGGGTATATATTTAAACATTATGGGGGTTGGGGTAATTTTATTTCTGATGTAAATGAGAGGTAAGTTTAAACTTTCCCCCCCACCCCCCGCATATGCAAATATATACCCTGAATTGGTATATATAGAGGTGAGGGCTAAAATTCATTTCCGACAAAAATGATTATTATATTTGTAAAGAGCATAAAAAAAGGCATTAAGTGGTATATTCACTTTAGTTGTACTCAATAATATGATTTGGTAAATATTTACCAAATGGTTTATATTTGTGTTGCAGTATAAATAAGGTTTGAATTGTTATAAATAAGTATTCTTAGAATATACTACTCTTGAGCAACTTATTTATAAACTAGTGATATGTTTTTAACAACTTTTGAATAACTTAAGTACTGTTGATAACTTCTTTGTATGGTTACAGAAATGAAATACCTTTGGGGCCAATTTAAGGGCTCAAGATGCAATTTGCAACAGAAGCAATTATTTAATTATGAAAGAACATAAAAAAAGCATCAAATGATGTATTTACTTTCATCCTAGCTAAATTATTTTGCCACCTGTAAATTTACCCCACTTTTTTACATTCCTTTTGGTTCATACAATAAATCACTCAGATAATTTGGTACTGTTCTATTAACCAGAATCTTTTATATATTGCTAGTTTGGCTAATGCTAATGAAAGAAAATAATGTAGGATGACTATATAACAGTTTAGAAACAAATTTGGGCTGTATATTAGGGGGGATTGGGGGAAAAGTACAGGATATATTAAATACATAACCTGACCTAACCTAGGTACCTCTCCCCCCCCCCCAAAAAAAAAACTCCAAAAAACAACAATTTAAATACAGTTTTTGCCTTTGTTTATATCCCAGAAGTCATTGTAAACCTGTTTTCTTCATGCATCTAGATCTATTTCATGACTGGTATGCATTGCTGCATTCAAAAGAGTCTGGTTAATAGAACAGTACTGATAATTCTTGTACAAGCCACTTCTCTTGTCTATTAAACATATAGATTTTTCACTAATGTTCCTAGTTGTACTCTGAACTTTCTTCCCTAAGACACCATCAGGAACTTCATACCTTGTTTTCCTAAAATTATTCTAATTAAATTAAATTATTCTAATAAAATTATTCTAATAAAGGATAAAATTCTACTATAGCTACTTCTGGCTATCTTGGAAAGGGGATAGGTTAGGAAAATTAAACTTTCAGGGATGGTTCTACAGGCTAAATATGTCCTGGGAAGGGTGTCCTGAGGATAGGGAAATAGGGAGGGGTGCGCCACCCCCCAACTTTTTTGGCATTTTGTGAAATTTTCACTGTTTGACAGAAATTTTATAAAAACTTTACCAAAATTTAGTAAAATTTTTGATTTCTGCAGAAAATGCAGCATAAATCAAGTAGCAATTTGGTAAAATTTACAAAGATTGCCCCCTCCCCCCAATAAAATTAGCGTCGGGATGCCCCTGGTCCTGGGAACGTATTTTGAAGTAACTACCTCCACTCCTTCTCCCTCTAGAGGGTCCTGACCTTTGTAAATTTGTGTTTATAAAAATGAAACCTTGCAAAATAGATCTTTTGCTTAAATGAAGTACAATAAAATTGTTTTCAGCTTCAAAACTTTGCTCAACCCCAATTTATAAGGTTTTAAAGATATGCAAATACATTTCCTAAATAAAAATAATATGGCTCAAAATTCCAGGCCTACTCAAATAATAGGAATTGAATTTTCAGAACTAAAGCCAGAGAAAGAGAAACCAATAAGTGAAAATTAAGGTAAAATGTTCTTTTGTCAAAATTTCAATAGGTCCTGTCATGTAGGCAAATTTCAGGATCCTATAGAGGGAGAAGGAGTGGAGGTACTTCAAAATACCTTCCTGGGACATATTTTAGCCTGTAGACTCATCCCTGAAAGTTTCATAACCTAAGTTTTCTAACCTAACCCCTTTCCAAGATAGCCAAAAGTAGCTAAAGTAGAATTTTACCTAATAAAGAAACATGCTAAGAAAACAATGATACTTGTGTCTTATAGCCACCACACTCAAGTTAGAAGTGAAGTTTGATTAATGCTAATGAAATAAAACAAAATGTGATGAAAATATAATACTTTATCAATAAAATTATGAAAGCTACAACAAAGAATTATGGAAGAGGGGCCACACCAACTCTATTATATTAAATACATAACCTAAACTAACCTAACCAACTAAATATTTCATGAAAATATAGCTACAATGTAGTTTCCCACCCAGCCAAAGCTAATATTGTCTGGTATAAACACCATGAAAAGTGGTTATTGTCTCATGTTTGCAATACAACATGCAATCTTGAGTATGGTTGACTTACTTTGACTTATGTCTCCTGCCAGGCGCTGCTCGGCGTAGAGAGTGATGTCTGCCTCCTCCATCCACTTTGGTCCATGGCAAGCATTTGCACATTGCTCAACCTGATATTTGCCATTGTCAGGAAGTCAGACAGGCTGTCAGACCATCGTTTCTTTGGTCGGCCGCGAAGTCGTTTCAAACCAGCTTTGACAGGGTTGAAGTCATGGATCGTTTCGCAGGTATGTGTGGAGGCATTCAAAGTAGGAGTTTGAACCATTATAGTGTTTGCTCGGCTGCTTGGGTTGAAAACCGAGACTGCTTGTTGAGCTGCAGCAGCTTCTCATTGCTGACAAAGTCAAACCATCATAGACCTTCAATCCTCCTCAGGCTCTTCAACTGAAAGACATCAATTGCCTTGAGGGTTACGGCTGAAGCTTGCCACGTCTCAGCTCCATAGAGCATCACAGAGCCAATGAGAGCATTGAAAATCCACAGCTTTGTTGTGTGACTGATGTTTGGTTTTTGCCAGAGGTGACGGTTCAGTATGCCCATGGCATAAGATGCTTTGGACATTCTCACTTGTAGTTCAGAAAGAAGCAAGCCATCTGAAGAAATTATGGAGCCCAGGTAGGTGAACCTTTGGACAACTTTGATGCTAGTGGTGCTATCCAGGCTAACTGAAGGATTGGCAGCAGGAGAGGATGGGTCTATGGCCATAATTTTTGTTTTAGTCCAGTTTATCTGCAGTCCTACTTTTGCAGCCTCTTCTTGCAGGATTTGAAGTGCTTCCAGCAACTGCTCCATGGAGTCCGCCAGAATGGCCAACTCATCGGCAAAATCAGCATCTGTAATGACACAATCTCCAAACTCTTAAAAGGAGGTCTGGATCCGAGGCTATGTAGTCACTTTGCATAGCACTTGATTTTCAGGTGGAGGGTTGCTAGCCCAACCAACCTTAGGCCTGGAATCTGATTAGAGCTAGGTTTAACTTAGATACTGTGATTCCCGTTGTGGGCTCCACCCGCCACATGAGGTTGCAGCCACCCTGATCGGAGTGTTTAGTTAGGGGATGACCCCATATCCAGAGGCACATGGTCAGCAGACAAGGTCTGCATCATTCCGGACAAACTCCATCCGCCTCCATTGAGTATGGTTGCTATAAGACAAAAGTACTAAAACAATTTTTACTTAATAACACTTGATTATAATCTCTAAGATAACAGTTTTTAAAATAGCTCATCAAATAGCCTAAATACAGTTGAATAATGCAGGGCTCCTATGGCATCAATAAGGTTAACAATGAAGTCATTTTATAATTTTCTACATTCTAAGTCCACTATCTGGACAGATCCACAGAACTTGCTAGACTATCAAGTTTGTGTCTATTCTAGATATGGTCATTTAAGAAACTTATCTAGGACACAAGGTAGGACAGGTAGCCTAGTTGTAAGTAAGACTATGCTAGTTTGAGAGGGCCTACAACCTTGGAGAACTTGTTTTTCAATATTTAGGCTCAACTTTCATAAAAGTCACACAAAGTTCTGCCTTAGAGGCTTCTTATTACCTCAAAGAGTGGTTGAGCCAGGTGAATAACACTTTCAGGAATGAATCCAGGGTTTAATAGACCCTGGAAGCCTAGGTCTATTTATAATAATCATAATAATTATAGTCAATGGAGTTTGAAGCTGCTTTGACTACAGTTTACCTCCCCCTCCACCCCTAATGTGTAAATATAAAGCCCAAATTGTGTATTTTACATGTGATTTGCTATGCATGACACATGTTTTGACTTAATACCAGTAAGTTGAATCTGATGAAATCAAGAAACAGGAAAACACATTAGAAATATATAGAGTAGGCTATATATTTGGATATTATGAGCTGAGGGGGGAGGTTGGGGTAAAGTATAGTCAAAGCAGTTTCAAAATGTGCTATTACCTTAAATTGCTGCTTGGAGCAAATCTAAGGATTTTCCATCCTTTTTATGCTCTATTATGACTTCTGTAGGGTTGTTAAATGCAGTTTCTTGTTAAATTCGGGTTGAGGACTCAAAATATTCCAAGTCGTACAGGAACTCTTTCTACAGCCAATCTTTGTCAAGATTTTGCTTGCTTGAACCTGTCAAATCACCAGCCACTGTATCTTCAGAGAGTTGATTCCACAAGCTTTTTACTTGCTAGCTGAAGAGATGGCTTCTATCTCAGATTGAGCAGTGTTTCTTGAATATTCCTTGGAATGCCCTCTTGTCACAGACCATTCTGGAGGGACAAGGAGACCAGGGAGAATATTTTTGGAAGTAATTTTGAAGGCCATAATCATGTTGCCTTGTGTCCTCTGGTATTTGAGAGTAGGGAGCTTCAAGTGATATAAATGCTCTTTGTGTGGCATTTGTTTAAGGCCTTAAACCATTTTGGTGTCTCTTTGTTGTACTCTTTCTAGTATTTCTTTGACCAGGTGTTTTAGTGACATTCCAACCTCTAGGCATTGGCAAACTAGTGTCTTGTAGAGCTTCATTAATACATTTGGGTGTCTGCTGGATATAATTCTTTTGATCATTCCAAGAGATTTGAGGGCAGGCAATGATACAGATTTTGCATGGATGCTGAACTTAAGTTGACAATCAACTATGACTCCAATATCTGTTTCTTCAGAGACTGCAAAAAGTGGGTTACCCTGGAGGTGGTAAAAATTGTTTCCCTCTCAAAAGTTATGATTGTAAATAAATACCATCTTTCTCCCTTGGCCCAGGTACTTATGGCTAGTTATATCTTGCAGATCAAGGACAAAAGTTTTTGGCCTATTCCTAGGCCCCTAACATTATTCCCCTTCCAACCAAAAAGTTTGGTCCTTTTAACCCATGCAGTCTTGGAAAGTTTAAAGGAAATTGAAAAAAGGCTTTGATTCCACTTTTTACAGGGACCATGCCGTCAATAAAAAAAATTCCTTGTAAATTTAGGTTCTTTTGGCAGAGGGCTTTAGTCTTTTGTTCCAATCTACTTAGAAAAGAGCGATTTTGACTTTTTTTAAGGCCAATGTAAGAGCAAACCATTTCTCTTTTAAGTCCCCTTGGCCCAAGAAATTTCAGACATTATTTTCAAGCAAATAACAAAGAAAATTTCTGCCTATTTTTAGCAGGCCAGTGCCCTCAATCTAAATATATTTGAAGCCTTTTCTATGGTCCTCTTGAGACAAAGTCCTAATTTTTTTTCTATTTCTTCTTTTTCACTGAGGTCCTCTTGGGCCTAAATCTTTAAGATATTTCAATCTTGAACAATCAAAAAAAGAAACAAGTTTTCTGCCTCCTTACTTAAGGTAAGGCTATAGTATATTCTCTAATATTCTACATTTACAACACTTTTTTGAAGACTTGGTTTGTATTATATATCACCAGTTTTAGTTGTAAAATGAGATATTTTACAAATTTTTACAAGGTGTTAATGAGGTTTATCAGATTTGTAGGGGAATTTAAAATTAAAAAATTCATAGAAAATTTAATATTGTTTCAAGATGAAGTGCCAGTTTCTAAAATTACTTGGAAAGTTTTAATTGATATTAGATTTTAATTGAGTAAATGTTATTGAAATAACCTTATAAGTTTTGAAGAATAATGGCCAAGTTTTAAAATTACATGTCGCCTCATGTGTTTTTCAGAATTTAAGGGACAATGATTCCTGCTTGTTTAAAAAATAATTTTAAGGGCCTTTGAGGTTTTGTAGAAATATTTATTGAACTTTAGTAGGGGTAATAGGGACCTATTTACAGCTTTGTGTTCATTGTGCCAAATCTGCCTTTCCTAGAAATAAGCAGTAAATTGCAAAAAGGTTATGGAATCTGCATTTGAGCACTAAATGGATGGGAGAATTTCTTTGGAAGGGAGAAAATCCTTCATAAAATATGGCAATGGTGCTGACAATCCTTAAAGTTTATGTTTTGACTGGTTCATTTTATGTCTATACTACTATAATTTTGGGGTAGCCCATATATTGCATGATTTTGACATACAATAAATAAAGCTTCAAAATTGCTTTATGACTGCACTTATACCAAGTAATGTCACTGTATAGGAAAATGGCCAATTTTTCGCTTTCAACTTCTAATAATAGATAGAGGCCTATTGTAAAATTAACAAGGAATTTAAACTAGCAAGATGACCACATTTATGCCAAGTTTTGTTACTGTATGAGAAAACAGCCTAATGTTTGCTCTCAGCTTCTGATAATTAATAGACAGTAGACTACTGTGAAACCGACAAGGAATTCAAACTAGCAAGGTAACCAAATTTATGGCAAGTAATGTCAATGTACTGGAAAAGGGTTACATTTTTGCCTTCAACTTTTAAATAGATGGAAGCCCACAGTGAAACCATTGAGGAATTTTTACTAACAGGGGACGTGGCTCTTGAAAATTTGGAAAAGTTAGACATAGGCTAGTGGTATGCTGGCTCCATATTCTTACAATGAAATCTCTTGTAGGAGGAAATGCTTCCAAAATGTTACAGTATATTTTAATCGTAAAGTGAAATTTCATTTCCAATTTCTTTTTATTATTTTAAAGGAAGTTGAAACTCACTTGGGGAAATTATCTTACTTGAATAACTTTTTTGTTGACATTTAAAGTCAAATTTGGCCTGAAACGTCATAAAGGAGACTTAGGATGAAGGGTCCTACAATTCAACATTTTTTTGTAAAAAAAAAACACTTTTTCTACTTTGGAAGGCTTTAATTAAAGACTTTTGGTTTGAAAAGGGTTTTAGTATGTAGGAAAAACATCTAGGAATCACACTGTTTGATTAGAAGTTTGAAGTTTTATCAGTAAAGGGTACAACACTCTGATTTTCTGAAATTGAAGCGTTATCACCTACAAATTTGACATAACAAAAAATGGGTTCTGACGTAAGTTGCAACCAATTTGATACTTGTCGAAATACTTGGGAAATGCTTGTGAGCGGATCCTGGCAGGGGCGCTGTTTGGGGGTAGAACGGGGGGGAGAGTTGCCCCCCAATAACGTGGAGAAAAAATATTATACATCCCATGCCCTTTTACTATCTAGGTATGGGCCCCTCTTGCCCTCCCCCCCAATAAAAATGCTGGAGATCTGCCCCTGGATGCTCGTGCATTTGACATGCCTATTTCTTTTACTTTATTTTTTCGTTTCTCTTCAACTTTGTTTAATGTAAAAAAAAATTCTCAAACATAGTGACAAAATTGGATAATCATATGGATTGTAATCATGTGAACAAGGTCATATGACTCTTTTCTTTTTTCACAGTGTTGCATATATGCCACAAGAGTAACATCTCCAAACGCTATCTGGAATGGCCCACTTCCTCTCTGCTTTAATGGTCCAGCATAGATTTCTTTGTTGTTCACAGTGAAAATATTGCCAACATTTGGCCATTTCAAAGTTAATCTGCCATTTTAATCCACTTTAAAATTTTAGTTTTGACTATCCTTGTCTGGAAACTTCAGAATCCTTGAAATATGCATGTCCTACTTGAGACTACCAGAAATTTATGACACTGAGGACTTTAATATGTTTCACAAGCATTTTGGGTGGGATAAGGTCTAAGAAAACAGGAGTGGATTTCAAGAATTTTAAGAAGTTTATTGTCATTATATTTGACTTAGTGGAATTTACTTTCATATGTAGATTCTTGTAAATCCTATGTAAATCTATGTAAATCCTAACATGGTTAGGATTTTGATGAAATCACTTTTGATGTTTCTATGGCATACTTCAAAGATCAGTAGTTCATCTACATATTAACACCTTGGAGGGAATCTTACCGTTTTAATTAATCAATAATACATATAAGAGAGGTCCTAACAAGGTTCCTTGAGGAATTTCACGCTAAGTAGGGAGGGGTTCAGACAGAATATTTTTGTGTTTTACAACTTAGGATCTATTTGAAAGCAAACATATACATTATTTACTAAGAGAGGGTCTACTTCAAAGTTATTCAGTGATAAACAAATTAGGATTTTGTGATCAACCAAGTCAAATAATTAAAAGTATGAACACAGTATGAGGCCAAGCCTTAAATGATGAGGCCAATTCCTTAAATGATGGAAAAATCTAGCATCTAGCATCAAATCAGTAAAACTACAATTAAAAAAAACTTTTTTAATGTTTTATTCATGTGAAATACTATTAGGAATGATAAACATCAAAATCTCTAGTTCCTGAAATGTATTTGTAAATTTGACACCTATGTTCTCGTCAGAGAACCCTTGAATTTTGACATCAATTGTTTCTCATCTGTTTTAAAAGTTCAGTGAAGTTTTAACAGAGTCACCTATATTTCGACAGGGCCTGTTGCTGTCTGTCAAAAATATCAACAAGGTTACTACAAGATATTCTCAAAAGAAATGAATCTCATGATAGAAGCTAATATCTAATGTTAAATTTGGCTGAAGGAATATTTTTAGTCCGTCTGGTATTCCTGTACATCAATCGTCATTTCATCATCATCATTTAAATAATACTAAAACTCTATTACAAACGTAAAAAAGTTATTTGGTCCAACAAGCTTGGCTTGTTGTGGGCCATACAACACAATAATAAAGCACTAAAAGAACCACAAATAATACCTTAAATCAAACAAAACATATGAAATAAAGATGAAGGAGAATAGACACTAGCATACAGTACTGGTAATACTTATAATAATAACAATAAATAGAAACGAAAAAAGTAGAGAAACAGTAAAGACCCAGTTGACATTACAACATTGGACAAAAAAAAAGGAAAAAAAAATAACAAGAACTTTAAAAGTTAGGAATATTCCTGTTTTTTTCTTTTTTTTTAAGAAGAATAGGAGAGAGAGATAAGTTGGGAAAGAATTCCAAAAAGGAGAAACAATAGGAAAAGAGAAAACAGGGAAAATAAACAAGGAGAGAGAGACATTACTAAACTGGAAAGATACCACGAAAAACTGCCATTGCAGACAGAAATAGAGGGACATCCGGAGGGATGGAGTTCCATAATAGAATTGATTGCTGAACAAGAAACCTCTGGGCTGCTGTAGATGATCGTTTGGGTAAAATAAGTTTGCGAGAAGAACTACCTAAAAAGAAGAGTACCTACCTGAGCCTGTTGGTGAAAAAAACTGCTGCAGAGGTGGTGGAAGTGTACCTAGAAAAGCAGAATGCGCTAAATAAAAATTACTTTTACCCACTATATGATCCAGCGGAGTTATTCCAGTATCATTATAAAGATCAGAGGAAGGGTAAAGCCGGGGGACAAGAAAAGTAGCCTTCACTGTCCTATTTTGGGCTCTTTGAAGTGAGCAGAGAAGAGATTTATTAGTAATACCCCAGACAGAGCAGCAATAAGAAAAGTATGGAAAAACAAAAGCATAATAAAGGGAAAGCATAACATCTGGGGGAAGAAATGGGTTAACCCGGCGCAACATTGAAGACTGGGGGAGGATGAGGGAACAGGCATGAGTTATATGAAGTTTAAAGAAAGAAAACAGTCAAGATACACACCAAGAAATTTTACCATCGTAGCTTGTGGTATAATATCATTCCCTTAAGTCAGGGTGATTAGCTCCTGTACGTCTCTCATACGATAACGGGTCCTGGAATTAACAATGGCACTCTTTCGGCTGTTGAGTGTCATACTTTTTGACCAGCACCAATCGTTAACTTTGTCAAGAAGACCTTGAGCTATGGATGTGGCTGACGACAGGTCCACTGCAGCAATGAAAAAGTTACTGTTATCAGTAAAAAGAACAGGGTGAACATGAGGATGAAGATCGTCAGCAAGATCATTAATATAAATTAAAAACAAAAGTGGTCCAAACACAGAGCCCTGTGGGACAGCCTTCAATATAGGCAAAGTAGAGGAAGAAGTATCATTAACCAAAACATACTAATATCTCACTGCCAGATAAGACCTTAACCATTCTGGTTGAACTCCATACACTCCAAATAAAGATAGTTGAGACAAAAGAACAAAGTGGTCAACCATATCAAAGGCCTTTGAAAAGTCAAGAAATAGACCCAAAACACACAAGCCCTTGTCCAGATAAACCCGCACAAACTCTGTTGCATCTGAAAGTGCATACAAGGTAGAGAAAGTGGGACGAAAACTATACTGATGGATAGTTATGAGAGAATTTCCTGCAGTCATATTAGTACTAAATACAAATGAAGATAGTCTACGATACACTACTTTTTCAACTACCTTAGAGATGACAGGAAGAAGAGAAATGGGTCTATAGTTTGAAATTAGAGATGAATCACCTTTTTCATGCAAAGGTACAATATTGGCAACTTTAAATAAATGAGACAGACACCAGAAGAAAGAGAGAGATTAGTTACGTGTGAGATGGGGTTAGAAACAAACTGACCAATTTTTTTAAGAACATAATTACTCAAACCAAAACCGTCAACTGAACGGCTACTTGGAAGCTGAGAAATAATAGCCTACTATATATTTCAATATCACTGCACGGCGAAAGGAAAAACTACTTTTCTGCTATGGAAAAGCTACTTACTCTACTCTTGGGTGGAATGGGAACTGAAGGAAGAGTGGTGAAATACAAATTGAAGGCGCTTGCTGAAGAAATTTTATCAAAAATAGATCCATCAACTTTCCTGTATTGACATTGAAGGGATTGTTTTAGTTTCTTGCGGGAAAGAACTTCATTAACTACAGTCAATATCTTTCGCAAGTTCCCCTTACACTCATCAATTCGACGCGAAAATACAGCTTTTTGCCTGCACTTACTGAAGAAGTAAGTACATTTTTATAATGTTTATGCTTCAAAAGATCATCCCGTGTCTTACTTTTACATGCAGCCTTGAACAGAGACGCCCTCATATGAGTAGCATTTATCAGACCTCTAGACATCTGTGGGCATTTGGTTGTAGAATTCCTTGGCCTCTTCCTAAGAGGAAAATGCTTATCCAACAGACCTCCCATTCGTCACAAAAATAAACTCGTCGCACATTCAACATAATTAGCTTCAAGAACAGTAGACCAATTATTACTCTGAAGACTATGAATTAGATTAGAAATTTGTTTATCTGTAAAAGTTCTAAAAGAAGACTCACCTTGTTCATCCACAGCAATCTCAGTTTTAGGCGCGAAAAGTGATAGATAAATAGGGAAGTGATCAGACACATCAGTGAAAACAAGACCAGCAGTAAACTTCCATTTAGGAGAATGAGAAATAAAAATATTATATATTAAAGTGGCAGATTTTCTTGTAGGATCAACACGAGAAGGAAAAAAAATTGAAGGAAGTAGCCCAGAAGAAGAAAGCACACCAAAGAGATGGTCACATTCATCACTTGATCGAACATTTAACATATTTCAATTAGAATCTCCCAAAACACAAATGCGTTTTGTAGTGAAAGACCCCACACCAGAAAGCTGATCAAGCAAATTGCAGGACAGATGTGTTAAAGGGGGGGGGGGGCTTATAGAACGAACAAACAGTATCACATGCTAACTCGCTTTTCAGATCAATGACAAGAGAAAAAACTGTCTTACTATTAGACACTACTGAAGTAAAAAAGGATTCAAGGTCAGACCGTCTACTAAATTTAATATCAGATTTTATAAATAAAGAAAAACCCCCTGAGCACTTGGAACATAGTTTCTTCAAAATAATATTAGCTGCCATTTTAAACTAATTTTATCAAGAAAAATCCAATGTGGCTACATTTTAGAGAAGATCAGATATATCTTACCGCATTGGTGCTGATCCCAACTTTTTTTTTGCCAAAAAAATAACCAAATAATGACAGTTTGAACATTACATAGCTAAAAAATTGTCGGGAGCTTATTTTGTGTCATAATATGTAGCAATTGCGACGGGTGTGACTTGACCAAGGCTTATAAACCTACAATGCATTTTATTCAGCAAAGCTTTCAAAGCTCATCAGCCACAGAAGAGATCTCGCTTTCAGAAGAGATCTCAATAGTTGCCTCTTCAAAGGGTGTAAACACTGCAATCACGTTTGAAATAACACCCCACTCACTACATTTCCTACAGCGCCAATGACGCAGTAGGTTTTAGACTTTACAGTGAGAGACCCCATTTAACTGAACCCCATGTAACTAAACTCCCGCGTAACTGAACCCCCGTGCAACTGAACCACCATAGAACTGAACCACCGTGCAACTGAACCACCGTGCAATTGAACCACCGTGCAATAGAACCACCGTACAACTGAACCACCGTGTAACTGAACCGCCGTGTAACTTAACCACCGGGCAACTGAACCCTCGTGTAACTGAACCATTGTACAACTGAACCACTGTGCAACTGAACCCACGTGTAACTGAACCATCGTACAACTGAACCACTGAACTCATATTTTCAGTTCTCTAAAAATATTTGGCTATATCATTGGGTAAAACACAAGTTAGAATTTTTATATGTTCAACCTTGTTGAAATTGTTTGTTTTTTAAATTCATGATATAAACGCATGTCAAAACTATTCATGAAAAAGCTTTGTTTTATTTTTGCAAAAAAAAGAAGATCCGATGTCACAAACCATTAAAGCTGATTTATTACTCTTTTTTTCAGATGAATCAGACCTTTCTGGACGTTAAGCAATACACATATGCAGTTAAGCAACTAGCTTAACTTATAGCCCTTGCCCCAGGTAAGGCTGGTGGGGCTGTTAACCCCAAAATCATGGTTATTTGACCTTCAGACTATTGTGAACAACATTTTTAATTTTATTTTGATCGGATGTATTTGGGGGGGATAATGGTTAAGAGGGAAAGGCTGATTGTCCTCTGATTACCTTTGATTCTTCAAAATTGAACTTGAACTTTCAGTTTTCAATTGAATGAGCCTCCTTCAAAGTTTTTACGACCATCCCTTCTATAAAAACCTTAAATGTTAACTATTGGTAACTTGCAATAACATACTGATTGCTGATAAAGGTATATCAGCAATTTTTGGAACGGCTTAGCGTATCAAGATGAAACTTCTGGGGCATCTACCTGCTACTACTGCTATTAATACTGCTGCTACTACTGTTGCTACTACTACTAATTCAACACTATTATTACTACTACTGCTCCTTGTACTTCTACTATTATTAAACTAGCACTATTAAGGCTAAGCATATTAAGTTGAAAGTTTGACAGAATGGGGTATTTGAGGGGGAGTTTGAACTAGATCAAAAGACACTATGTGCATGCAGATTTTCAAAATGGCGTATCTCAAAAGGGATTTGCGTATTAAGTTGGAACTTTCAGAGAGTGCTTAAAGGGCAAGTCAATTCACCGAAAGGAAATATGTGCACGCTCAGGCCTGGATTTACCACTAGGTCCCTAGGCCCGGACCTAGGGGCGCATAATGCCAGGGGGGGGGCATAAATTATCACTGAGTAATTTTTTCCTGACAAAAACTGGACTGATGTGATTTATCGTCGCCAGGTGCACTCTGCCGCCACGCTGCCTATTCACAGAAAAGTGACTTTAAAACAACACAGGAATTCCATGGTCACTTATACACTGTCAGTTGTCTCCCAAGAAGGGTAGATGAGACTTCGGTATTACCCCTCTCTTTCATCACTTTTCGCTCATCAGTTATGTTCTGTTAAATGCTTCCATTAGCCCCGAATTTTTGGGAATAACCGCGAAAATCTTGCAAAAACAGAGCGGCAAAAACGCTCGGTTCTTAAGCGTCAAAGCTTTAAATCCTGTCCTGTGCATGCTACTGCTAATGCTATTACTATTTTAATTACATTTACTCTGCTAGCAACTACTACTACTACTAGTTCGACTGCTACTTCTGTTGCAACCACTTGTAAGCTAAAAGTATTAAGATGAAAATTAAGGAGCTACATGAACATATAGGTTATCAAAAGGATTTTATCGGCAATGGGATATCAACAGCTAATTGTATGAAGTTGAAGCTTCTAGAACTTGATGAGAGGAATCTTCAGCTGACCAAAAGGCAAAATGTTAATACCACTGCTGCTACTAGCACTAGTGCTATTACTATTAATACTACTAATAGTAATATTACTGGGACTACCAGTAAAGCTGTACCTAACGGTAATGAACGGTATGAAGGTAGAATTTTCAGGGAATATTGAGGGTGGAAGGTGAACTGAATCACATCACGCCATCTGTATACAGGTTGTCAAAAGGGCGCATCAGCAATATCCTAGGTACAGTTTGGTGTGTTGAAGAAAATATTGAAGAAAATAAAAGGTGCTATGTACATACTGCTACTAATTCTACTACTGCTACTACGCAAGCTAAGGGTATTAAGGTGAAGCTGTCAAGGAATATTTTGGTGGATATTGAACTGAATCAAATTGACTAAGATTATGCACATTCTATAAAAGGTTACACAGCAATATCTCAAAAACGGCTTCCATTAATAAATTAGACCTTTCAAGATAAGTTGTGGGGCGGGGACTTCGAACTAATGAAAAGTTCAAAGTTTGCAATAAAACCAAAATAAACCCTTTATCGGGCCATGCTTTAGGCGATAGGCCCAATCCTGAAAGTTTCATTCAATTTAGAGGGTTTGGGGGATACACTGATGAGTAATACAAGTTAGAAACCGGAAATGAAGCGAGAAATAGATTTTGAGCTTTTAATCAGTCTTAGTTCAAACTTATTTTCAGGTCTTGACTTAGGTTCAGGATTTGATTTAAATAAGGATTGGGTTAAAGGAGGCTTGAGTGGAATGGGGATTTGTTAGAACGGGGATTCAGCATGTAACTCAATTGCCCCTTTTTTTTGTTTTCCCCAAAACCCCCATGTTTTCAATGATCGTTTGTTTTAACTTCTGTTCGTTTTGGGTTTCTTTTTTTTGTAGTAATTTCTGATCATTTTGGGTTTGAATTATTATAGGAATTTATTTATGCTAGTCTTTGGCTTAATATGGCTCTTTACTTTTCTTTGAAAAATTTTTTCCGAAAGAATCTTTTTGATTAATTTAAAGAAAGCACAACCAAAAGCGACTTTTTGTTATCTAAATTCTCAAAGTTCCGATATTTTCAGTAAAGATTTTTATTACTCAACGTTCAGGAAAGGCCTGATTCATCTAAGAGAAAATATCAAGCCAAAAGTTTCTAAACACAAAATGAAAGTAGCTTTTGTGTCGGCTCTGCCGAAGCAGGTAATTAACCGTTTTCAAACCAAACGATAACCAACTACGAGCGTAGAAAATACCACAAGATGAAAACAACAAAATAAGCAAAGTGGTAAAAAAAACATTGCACTGTGTAGACAGTGAGAGCCGCTGTTTACCCTCCCCCCAGTAGTAACCACATATGGAATTTGCCTAGACATATAGCAATCTCCATGTTATTTGCCTAGACATATAGCAATTTCTACATTATTCTATAGAAGCTCTTCACTTTTTCAAAGAGATTCCTTTCTGTGCTATTCTGGACCTTGTATACACCTTTTCAAAGAGATTCAGAGCTCCCTCAGATGGCATTATACTTCTACTACTTTATGTTCCTTCCTATGATATTCTGGGCCTTTACGTTCCTTCCTATGATATTCTGGGCCTTCGTTATACTATGTTCCGTCTTGTACTTGTTACATAACATGTTATGAAGGACAAGTTGTTCTGACGCAATTTCTAGTTCATGATATATATGTCTTTTTAGGGATAAACCTGTATTATAAAACCAGCGCGTCTTGTTTCGCTGTTAATATATTCAATTATTTTTTGTACACAATTTACAGACCAGATTTCTACTTCATATATTTTTTTGATAACTTGATAGGTGATTTGAATAAAAGGAATTCAAATATTTTGTCTATGAAATAGAAGCTAACTCAATTTGCAAAAAGGTATTCCATTTGCACAACTCTGATTTGATTGAATTGTCGCCGACAATGAGATTTATTCACTGCTAAGCCTATTGTTATTGCGAGAGAGTTATCCCAATTTACAGCTTAGTGTTAAATGACAGACTTCCAAATACGAACATTTTGAAAAGCAGACAAAAAATCAGACATTATAATCAGAATTATTTGATTAACATTTAAAAAGGGGCAATGAGATATATGATCTATATAATACACAAGTGATGTTTGATAATATTGTCAATTTAAAATAGGATCTAACGTCCCCTTCGCCCCCCCCCCATTTCTGAGGGCAGGGAGGGGAGGGGTCAATTTCGGAGGCCCGAAGGAGTTGTCAACTCAGGTAATTTGTTATAAATTTGAAAAATGCCTTACGACGAATCGGAAATGTTTGATTAACATTTGCAAAAAAAGGGGTAATGGGATTTGCGAATTGGAGGAGATGGGGTGGTTGTGCACTGTATAATACACAAGTGATGTTTCGGAGAGTATTGTCAATTTAAATAGGATCTAACGTTCCCCGGGGGTTTAGTTAAATTGGGTTGAGTTGCACGAAGGTTCAGTAGTACGAGAGTTCAGTAGCACGGGGGTTCAGTTGTACAGGGTTTCGATTATACAGGGTTCAGTTACATGGAGGGATTCAGTTGAACGAGGGGGTGCTTTGCGAGTTGGCGGCGAGGGGTTGATAGTGCACTGTATAATACACAAGTGATGTTTTGGAGTGCATTGTAAATTTAAAATAGTTTAGAAATAAAAATAAAAATAACAAGACATGGCTGAAAAGTGTTTTGATGGAGAAGGACTGCACGGAAGGTTGAGGTGCACGAGAGTTCAGTTACAGGGGGGTACGGTTACATGGAGATTTAGTTAAATGGAGATCGAGTTGCATGAGGGGTTCAGCAGCACGAGGGTTCAGTAGCACGGGGGTTCAGTTATACACGGGTTCAGTTACATGGGGGTGGGGGGTGTTACCTGATTCTTTTATTCTAACTTAACTTGTAGGAATAGGACTTCATTCCATTGAAGACTATTAATTATTCATATTAATATAATAGGACTCATTCCATTGAAGACTGGTGACATTCAAAAAGACTATTAATTCTCCGTATTCTTCTTCTTCTTCTGATCATGCGCCCATGCCTCCCATGCCTCCTTCTCACTCGGGGTCAGTTGACGTCTTAATATCCGATAGAAGTTGCATATTCCACTCGTTCTTCATACCTCGTAATATTCGTCACGAGTGATATAGTGGAAGTCAGCGATCTTAGGTTCTTGATCTAGACATGAAAATTAAAAGGTTTAAAATATATGGAATTTGTATAAGCTTTAATGGACAAAAATACGCTAAAAGACGGTTCATGTGAAATAAATGTATTTTTCTATAAAATTGAACGATTTTCAATGCGAAGATTTGTTATTGTTAGGGATAGTTTGCTACTTCTGACAGAAAATTTTATCACAATAAAAAAAAATTGTTACTTCTAAGAAAAAATTTAGCATCTTTTGCAGAAAACTTGCTAGTTCAAACAGAAAACTTGTTACACATAATTTTCTGAGCTGAATTTCTTAGCCTTTCATAGGTGTGTGTTGTCTGAAACCTATGATTTGGGATGGTTAATTTGTTATTATTGACTTTTCTGAGCTAGGTTTCTTAGCCTTTCATAGGTGTGTGCTGTCAGAAAATTATGATTTGGGATGTGTAGTTTGCTTTTTGGACTTTTCAGAGCTAGGATTCTTAGTCCCTCATAGGTGTTTGTTGTCTGAAACCTATAGTTTGGGATAAGTAGTTTGTTATTTCAGGCTTTTCTGAGCTAAGGTTTCTTATTATTTCGTAGGTGTGTGTTTCTGAAACTTATGATTTGAGGTATGTAATTTGCTATTTCCGACTTTTCATAGCCAGATTTCTTAGTCTTTCGTAGGTGTGTGTTGTCTGAAACCTATGATTTGGAGTGGGTGGTTTGCCATTTTTTGACTTTTCTGAGCTGGTTTTCTTAGCCTTTCATAGGGGTGTGTTGACTGAAGCCTATGATCTGGAGTGGGTGGTTTGCTATTTTTGAATTTTCTGAGCTAGATTTCTTAGTCTTTCATAGGTGTGTATTGTCAGAAAATTATGATTTGGGATGTGTAGTTTGCTTTTAGGACTTTTCAGAGCTATGATTCTTAGTCTCTCATAGGCGTTTGTTGTCTGAAACTTCTAGTTTGGAATGAATAGTTTGCTGAGAAGTTAACTTTAGTATTTTATGGTTTTATGTGCCTGAAATCATGAATTAGAATAGTTAATTATCTGTTTAGGGTTTTCAGACCTAGGTTTTTTAGATTTTCGCTCGTGCTCGATTCCTGAGGTTTATTATTTGAGAAGTTAACTTTAGTATTTTGTGGTTTTACGTGCCTGAAATCTTGAATTAAAATATTTAATTAGCTGTTTAGGTTTTCAGACATAGTTTTTTCGATGTTCATGGGTGTTGGGTTCCTGGAGGGTTTTATGACTCCTCCTCTCAATGAATTCAGATGGTTTTAGGACTCGTACCCTAAGCCATAACTCCATTCAACCTTGAGCGAAGATATAAAAGTTTGAAAAAGTATTTTTCTACTTAACAACTACATTAATAACTTCCAAGATGATAAGAGAGCATGACACAGAATTTATCAGTTACCGAAAGTTCAATGACTCCTCCCCGCAATGACTTCCAAGGGTTCTATGACTCCTCCCCGCAATGAATTCAGATGGTTTTAAGACTCATCTCACTAGTCATAACTCCGTTCAACCTTGAGCGAGGATATAAAAGTTTGATGAAGTATTTCTCTACTTAACAACTACATTCATAGCCTCCAAGATGATAGGACTGTATGACACCGAATTTATTAGTTTGAAAAAATCATCTTGTGGTGTTATATTCGAATGTGCTTTTTTATTATTGTCTATGGATCTCGAAGAAATTGACTGTTATCATTGGATAGTGAACTATAATCTGTTTGAGTATGATAAAATCTTGTGGAGTACTACATTACGTTATATAAACAGACTGGGATTCTATGATAGAGTGATTACAGCACTTAATAATATTGGTCAGGAACTGAGAAATGTTCAGGATGAAGTCAGTGAAATTTGCAGCTTTTTCTGAGTTGAAGCACTCTTCGTAAAGGGCAATGTACCTACAGATAAAGTTTTAATTCAAAAGTTTGATCCTAGGGTTCCACTGTTCAATCTAGAAGAGTTTAAGTGTCCTATATTTGAGGGGAGGCTATCCCCGTCCTGAAGACGAGGTTAGGTTCTTAGCACAGTGGATACCTAAGAACATATCTGATCGTGATAAATCCATAAGACATGGTAAAAACTATCCTATATCATGGGAACATTGTTTGTGGATGTTTAAGAGTAAACTCTAAGTACTGTTTTCATGTAAACGTTTGTTGTTGTTTTTTTTTCTCAAAAAAAAATCTGTTAAAACGTTTAAGCAATAAATATCTTTAATCTTAACCCGTCTTTGTTCTTTAGAATAGTTCAATTGTAAGCAAGTAAAAGACTCATTCCTGAAGTCACCTCTGGGATACACAATGCAGAAATTTCATTTAAGAAACAGTGAAAAAATCGTAAGTAAGTAAGTAATAGATTCTTTCATGATGTCACCTCTTGGATACAAAATGCAGAAATTTCATAAAAGAAGTTATGAAAAAATTGTAAATAAGTAGCAAATTATTTATTGAATTCACCTGCAGGATAAACAAAGACATTTCGTTCGAGAAATTATTACAAAACTCTAAGTAAGTAACAAACTTCTTATTGTTTACATGACTTAGATACATGATGTAGAAATTTATTTCAAGAAATTATGAAACAATTCTTAGTTAGTAACAATTTCTTTCTTGAAGTCATCTCTTGTATACACAATACGGAAATTTCATTCAAGAAATTATGAAAATATTTGTAAGTAAGTAAAAAACTCTTTATTGATTTCACCTCTTGGATATACAGTACAGATACTTCATTCAAGAAATTATGAAAAAATCGCAAGTAAGTAACTTTTTTTCTCTTTATCACAAACAAATTTTCACTTAGCTACATGATGTAGAAATTTAATTCAAGAAATTATTAAAAAATTCTCAGTAAGTAACAATTTCTTTCTTGAAGTCAACTCTTGGATGCACAATACACAATTTCATTCAAGAAATTATGAAAAAATTGTAACTAAGTAGCAAATTCTTTCTTGAATTCACATGTTGGATTAACAAAAATACATTTCATTCCAGAAATTATGACAAAATTCTAAGTAAGTAACAAACTCTATTATTTTCACGAGTTAGATATACAATGTAGAAATTAAATTCAAGAAATTATGAAAAAAATTCTCAGTAAGTAACAATTTCTTTATTGAAGTCAACTCTTGGATACACAATACGGAAATTTCATTCAAGAAATTATGAAAATATTTGTAAGTAAGTAACAAAATATTTATTGATTCCACCTCTTGGATATACAGTACAGATACTTCATTCAAGAAATTATGAAAAAATCGCAAGTAAGTAACTTTTTTTTTCTTTATCACGAACAATTTTCACTTAGCTACACTATGTAGAAATTAAATTCAAGAAATTATTAAAAAATTCTAAGTAAGTAACAAATTATTTCTTTAAGTCAACTCTTTAATACAAAATGCGGAAATTTCATTCAAGAAATTATGAAAAAATTGTAAGTAAGTAGCCAATTCTTTTTTGATTTCACCTGTTGGATAAACAAAAAGACATTTCGTTCAAGAAATTATGACAAAATTCTAAGTAAGTAACAAACCACAGAGTTAGATATACGATGTAGAAATTAAATTCAAGAAATTATGAAAAAAATTCTCAGTAAGTAACAATTTCTTTCTTGAAGTCAACTCTTGGATACGCAATACGGAAATTTCATTCAAAAAATTATGAAAATATTTGTAAGTAAGTAGCAAACTCTTTATTGATTTCCCCTCTTGGATATAAAGTACAGATACTTCATTCAAGAAATTATGAAAAAATCGCAAGTAAGTAACTTTTTTTTCTCTTTATCACAAACAATTTTCACTTAACTACACGATGTAGAAATTTAATTCAAGAAATTATGAAAAAATTCTCAGTAAGTAAAAATTTCTTTATTGAGGTCAACTCTTGGATACACAATACTGAAATTAGATTCAAGAAATTATGAAAAAACTATAACTAAGTAGCAAATTCTTTCTTGAATTCACGTGTTGGATAAACAAAAACACATTTCATTCAAGAAATTATGAAAAAAATTCCATGTAAGTAACAAGCTCTTTAATGTTTTCACGAGTTAAATATACGACGTAGAAATTAAATTCAAGAAATTATGAAAAAATTCTCAGTCTAAGTAGCAAATTCTTTCTTGAATTCACCTGTTGGATAAACAAAAAGATATTTCGTTCAAGTAATTGTGACAAAATTCTAAGTAATTAACAAACTCTTTATTTTTTTCACTAGTTAGATATAAGATGCAGAAATTAATTTCAAGAAATTTTGAAAAACTTCTCAGTAAGTAACAGTTTCTTTCTTGAAGTCAACTCTTGGATACACAATACGTAAATTTCATTCAAGAAATTATGAAAATATTTGTAAGTAAGTAACAAACTCTTTATTGATTTTACCTCTTGGATCTACAGTACAGATACTTCATTCAAGAAATTATGAAAAAATCGCAAGTAAGTAACTTTTTTTCTCCTTATCACAAACAATTTTCACTTGGATACAAGATATAGAAAATTTAGTTCTAGTAATTATTAAAAAATTCTTAGTAAGTAACAATTTCTTTATCGAAGTCAACTCTTGGATACACACTATGGAAATTTAATTCAAGAAATTATAAAAAGATTTATAAGTAAGTAACAAGCTCTTTATTGACTTCAGCTCTTGGATATACAGTACAGATACTTCATTCAAGAAATTATGAAAGAATTGCAAGTAAGTAACTTTTTTTTCTCTTTATCACAAACAATTTTCACTTAGCTACATGATGTAGAAATTTAATTCAAGACATTATGAAAAAATTCTCAGTAAGTAACAATTTCTTTCTTGAAGTCAACTCTTGGATACAAAATAAGGAAATTTCATTCAATAAATTATAAAAATATTTGTAAGTAAGTAACAAGCTCTTTATTGATTTCACCTCTTGAATATACAGTACAGATACTTCATTCAAGAAACGTGATTAAACACGTTTTGAAACTACCTGCTATTTGCATACCTTTCCATGGCACTTTTCCAAACGAACTGGGATACCCCACTGGTTCTTCCACATTGCAAAAAGTGAGAAGTACGAAAACTCCGCGCTTTCAGCCAGACTGGTTTTTTAGACAAAACCCATTTTTTAGGGACCAATCAAAGACAGCGGAGGTTGCTCAATACAAAATAACTTGATTGGTGATTGGTTACACACCACGACGGCGCATACATAGTGAGAGAGACATGCAAAGTCGACATAGCTTTATTTCATTTTTTAAGGTTAATTTAGACGAGGTTACATGCGCGGATGAAGGATGACATATTGGCAAAGATTGTCCTTGTTGGCCAGCCGTCTAGGGCCAAACCAAGAGCAGGTTTTTTCTAAATGGGGTGAGAGGATGTCGTAAGAAAAGAATTAAGAGGAATAGGAGGTTCTTGAGAGGGTATAAAGAGAGAGGCTTATAATAGATCTGAATGAAGGGAGAGCATGCATAGCTGTGTTGGCTTTAGGTGGCTTGATGCTGCAGTAAGTTGTTAGCAGTAGTAGTATAGTCCAACTTAAATCAGAGCTGAATAGTGGGGGAAAACTGAAATAAGAATAAGGATTCCAATCTTCAGACAGAACTAAAACTAAATAAAGGCGGAACTGACATAAGTTCAGTCCAATAACTTGCCTATAAAGCACGTTATAAATATATCAATACTTATTAGAATATTAGCAACTGCCTTTTTGCTAGGCATAATTAAGTTGTTTTCAACATTGTTGAAAACAATGTTGCCAGAACAAAATTTGGACTTTACTTGAAAAATATAAATGCTTTTACTTTTATAACTTAAATAAATCAAATAATATTAACATTTTGATAAGTAAATATCAGTATATCTACATTAAACTGACAATGCACATTCATTTGTATTTTTTCAGTAAAGTTCAAATTTTGTTCTGGCCTTGGGAAGGCATAGGGGTTTTGTGACCAACTTATGTCAATTTCTGCTCGTTTTGAGTTTGACTCGGTTAATTATTGTAATTTCTGTTCGTTTTGGGTTTCATTTATTTATCGATTCTGATTTGGGGTAGTTTTACGCTTGGTAGATTGTTTTATTTTATTTTTGCTAATTTTTTGTTTAATGGAGTTCTTTACATTTCTTTGAAAAACTTATTTCGTGAAAAATGTTTTTTAAATTAATTTCTGTTCGTTTTATATTGACATAGTCTTTTCGGAAAAAAAGAAAATAATACTTTAAATCTTTTCGTTTTTTAAGACTTTATAGTTTTGCCTGCTAATTGTATACTGGAAAAAATTTTCAGCAAATTTTTATCAACATACACCCTTTGAAAAATCTGGACACAAATAGTACTGTTTAATTTAGTTTCATACCTCCTCTGGTTGACCTGAAATGGAAAACTTGATGCCATTCTCAAAAGATTTACTTTCTTTGATAGCTTGGATACCCTTACGCTATTTTGATTTGGTTAAATTTTTAGAGCAGAAATGGGAGACTGGGCGTGGGAGGGTGGGAGTAGAAGGGGGATTAGTTGCCCTCAAATCACTTTTGACTATTAAAAAGAGCATCAGCCCTTTCTATTTTCAATCGAATGAGGCCTTTTCGAAGTTCCCACGACAACTCCTTCGATACGAAGCGCCCTGGTCTAAACAACAACAACAACAACCAAAAATAATACATTATACCCACTCCGATCTTTACTATAAAAATATCAAGCCTTCCAATCACTTTCGACTATGAAAAAGGGAACTATGCCTTTCGATTTCCAATCGAATGAGCACTTTTGGAAACGACAATGCTTTCTATAAACACCTTATATGCCCCCAGGGCGTAAATTACAACCCTTACCCTAAGGTCTGTTAGGGTGGTTGTCATCCTCTAAGACCGAATTTCCCGAACTTTCAACTACGTTAATCTCCAGACAGAACTAAAAACTAAATAAAGGCGGAACTGACATAAGTTCAGTCCAATAACTTGCCTATAAAGCACGTTATAAATATATCAATACTTATTAGAATATTAGCAACTGCCTTTTTGCTAGGCATAATTAAGTTGTTTTCAACATTGTTGAAAACAATGTTGCCAGAACAAAATTTGGACTTTACTTGAAAAATATAAATGTTTTCACTTTTATAACTTTGAGGGTTGTGGGGGTTCCTGAGGGTTGTGTGTCCCCGTTCTTTACTTAGGCAGCGTGATCTTACTGCCTATGATTTATACAACAAATTTCTTTATAAACCTTATATGCCCCAAGGGCGTAACTTACAACCCTTGTAATGAGGGCTCTGAGGGGGTTATCATCCTAAAAGACCTAATTTCCAGAACGTTCAACTACGTTGAACAAAATGGATATCTAAAAATTTTAATTGGATTTGTTTTGGAAAATGGTGGGCGTTAGTCGCTATACAATCTCTTTCAATTATTAAAAAAAGCACTAGCCCTTTCGATTTCCAATTGAATGAGCCCTTTTGAAGTTTCTACGACAACGCTTTCAATAAAAACTTTATATGCCCCAGGGCATAGCTTACAAACCTTGCCCTGAGGGCTGTGGGGGGAGGGGTTGTCATCCTTAAAGACCTAATTTCCAAAGCTATCAACTACGTTGAATAAAATGGCTATCTAAATATTTTGATTGGATGTGTTTGAGGAAAAGGTGGTCGTGAGAGGGGGATTAGTTGCCCTCAAATCACTTTCGACTATTAAAAAGGGTACTATCTTTTTGAATTTCAAATCGAATGAGCCCTTTTTAAAGTTTCTACGACAAAGATTACAATAAAAACCTTATATGCCCCCAGGGCATAACTTATAATCCTTGCCCTGAGGGTTGTGGGGGAATGTCCTCCTCAAAAATACATTTCCTATCTGGAAATCAACTACGCTGAACAAAATGTTTATCTCAAAATTTTGATTGGATGTGTTTGGGGGGAAATGATGGGCGTGTGTGGGGGGGGGGGGCTAGCTGCCCTCAATTACTTTCGACTGTTAAAAGGGAACTAGCACTTCAAATTTCCAATCGAAAGAGCCTTTTTTGAAGTTTCTACGACTACACCTTCTATAAAAAACCTTATGTGCACCCAGGGCATAACTTAAAACCCTTGCCTTGAGGGTTGTGGGGGAGTGTCCTCCTCAAAAACAAATTTTCTATCTGGAAATCAACTACGCTGAACAAAATGGCTATCTCAAAATTTTGATTGGATTTGTTTGGGGAATGATGGGCGTCGGGGGGGGGGGGGGCTAGTTGCCCTCCAATCACTTTTGACTATTAAAAAGGGCACTAGAACTCTCAATTTCAAATTGAATGAGCCCCTTTTGAAGTTTCTAAGACGACCCCTTCCATATGAAGTGCCCTGCTCTAAAGGAAAAAAAAAATAATATAAAGAACATTGTGCCAACATCGTTCTCATATGCCCTCAGGGCATAACTTAAAACCCTTGCCCCGAGGGTTGTGGGGGAGTGTCTTTCTCAAAAACATATTTTCTATCTGAAAATCAACTACGCTGAACAAAATGGCTATCTCAAAATTTTGATTTGATGTGTTTGGGAGAATGATGGGCGTGGGGGGGGCTAGTTGCCCTTCAATTACTTTCGACTATTAAAAAGGGCACTAGTCCTTTGATTTTCCAATCGAATGAGCCTTTTTTGAAGTTTCTAAGACAACGCCTTCTATAAAAACCTTACATGCCCTCAGGGCATAACTTAAAACCCTTGCCCCGGGGGTTGTGGGGGAGTATCTTCCTCAAAAAGATATTTTCAATCTGGAAATTAACTACGCTGAACAAAATGGCTGTCTCAAAATTTTTATTGGATGTGTTTGGGGGAATAATGGGCATGGGGGGGGGGGGGGCTAGTTGCCCTCCAATCACTTTAGACTATTAAAAATGGCACTATCCCTTTGAATTTCCAATCAAATGAGGCTGTTATGGAGTTTCTAAAACAAAGTCATCTATAAAAACCTTATATGCCCCCAGGGCATAACTTAAAACCCTTGCCCGGAGGGATGTGAGGGAGTGTCCTCCTGAAAAACATATTTTCTATGAGGAAATCAACTACGCTGAACAAAATTGCTATCTCCAAATTTTTATCGTATCTGTTGAGGGGAATGATGGGCGTGGGGGGGGGCTAGTTGCCCACCAATCACTTTCGACTATTAAAAAAGGCACTAGCCTTTTGAATGTCAAATCTAAAGATCTTTTTTAGAATTTTCTAAGAGGGCACCTTCTATAAAAACCTTATATGTACTCAGGACATTACTTAAAACCCTTGCCCCGAGGGTTTTGGGGGAGTGTCCTCCTCAAGAACATATTTGATATCTGGAAATCTACTACGCTGAACAAAATTGCTATCTCGAAATTTTGATTGGATGTGTTTGGGGTAATGATTGGCCTAGGGGGGGGTTTCTAGTTGCCCTCCAATCACTTTCGACTATTAAAAAGGGCACTAGTCACTCCAATTTCCAATCGAATGAGCCCTTTTAGAAGTTTCTACGACAACTCCTTCGATACGAAGTGCCCGGGTATGGAGAAAAAACCAAAAACACATTGTGCCCACATCGTTCTTTACTTAGGCAGCGCTAGCGCGCTGCCTATGATAATTTTGAATCAGTAATAATTTCTTAATAAGAAAACTCACCGCTAGCGGCCTAAATGTGCTCTCCAAGTCTAGCCAATTTTTTTTTCTCGTAAATCATTGTCTTGGAGTCTTCTACCATTCATATATTTTCATTTTTTGCAAGTAACTTTAAATAAACTTAAATTTTGAAGGCTTATTTTAGATAATTGAATATAAATAATAAAAATTATTGTTAGTTCCAATACAAATTAAGGAAGAATGCTTTATATTGAGTATTTACCTCTTCGTCATTCAGATTATTTTAATCCTTGTTAATTATAATTAGTTGAGAATTTTTTAGATAAAAAGAAAAAAAATAAATTGAGGATTATTTGTTAAATTTTTTTCTTCTGTTATCTATGAATTTGAATTGATGAAAACTAGAATATAAATAAATACAAATACCTATATAAAAAAAATGAAAAAGCGGAATGAAATTCCTCCACTGAATTCAGCACTGTAAAGTACTGAATGAAATTTGATCAAGTAAAACGAGTGTCATTATTTATTTTTAGATTGCCCAGAATAAACATTTATCAACAGCTCAGGCACTTCCAAAAAGCATTCTTCCACACCCACTTCAGGAAAAGTCATATGATGTTTGGCTTCACCCCTCAGCAAAAATTTCTTCAATCTCAGTTGGTAATGCCAGTGTCCTGCTGATGACCCAGAACAGTGATTCAAATGAAGATCATGTGGAGGTTCATCCAATTGATACTGCAGAGTCTTCTGATGTCATCCATGAGGTAGATGTTTATTATATTAGCCTGTGCTTTATCAATATGTTCACCATTATTCAGAAAGTTATGTGGAATACTATTAAATTTGGATTACTCTGATGCATGTTGTGTAAAAGAGCCAAAAAACAACTAAAACAAGAATGAGATGGGAAAAATGCTAAAGGGGTTTAACAAAAGAGGTATAGATCCACTAAATGGTTGTAGTAAGAAAAAAAAAATCTTTAATGAGCAAGACCAAACGAAATCCTTTAATCAGTTGACATAGCTAAATCCTTAAGATTTAGTTTTCATTGTTTTTCATTAGATCATTGATTTCATCAATGATATGCTTATTTTTCTTCAGTTGATGCTGAAGATACGAAATAGATACAAGTATTTTACTTAGAATCATAATGCCAAGTCATTTTGTGTTAAAAAGGAATGAAAATAGATCAGTTTCTATATACAAATTTTTCCAGTTTATTTGAACGTTTTAAATTTATAAAATAACCTTGTTCAAGATGATTTTGACCACTTTCAACTTCCATTTAGATTAATTTATCGATGGCCGAATTTTAGATAGTTATGAAGTTTACAATGTCACGCGTTCAAAAGTAATATTCATCATATTCAAATGAAGGCCTTTCCAAATATATAAATTCTTGTCAATTCATTGCATCATATTTATCTGGCTTTTATTATGAATTTTTACAAGAATAAATTTTGCGCGCAAAACTACAAAATCAATCATTCTTTAAATTAAGATGAATCTATTTCAAATTCGTCATATTTGCATATTTCCTTCTTTATTACTTCCTTTATAGATCCGATTCCAAACTGAAAATCTTCGAGCTAGTACAGATCAGGCTAGTTTGCCACGTTTTGTAGACACACAAGAGAAAAAGGCTGGAGTTACATCTAGGTCAGTGCAGACAGCGATTGCAAACTCTGCTTGTCCAAATACTCCACCAAAGTGGTTCCTGGATTACATGGAAGCAGTGAGTAAAATGGCCTTCCTTTGTTTTCTAGTAAAAAAAGAAGAAAAAATTCAAGTACATTAACCTTTCTGGGCACTAAAAACTAATTGGTAGTTTTTATTTTTTCCTTCCATAAGTTTTCTTATTAATCTAAATCTCGTTCCGTCCTACGTTTTACCCCTCTTGTTCTTATTTTGGCTATCATTTTATGGAGTGTTGTGAATGTTAGTTTTTTTTTATCTAAATGGGAGTCATACTCTCTCTTTTCTGGAATTTTTTTTTCTTCGGTTCATTTTCTTTCACTTGTCTGTTGAAAATGAGAATAGTTTTTTTTTTAAGTAATGCCGTTATTTTTTTTTTAAAATTTACTAAATATAGTTACAGACACTATAAACGTGTTGCAGAGATATACAATCATAAATAAACGAAGTTTTGCTATTAAATGGTAATGGATGCTATCCATCAAGTTTTATTATATTAAAAATGTCTTTCCCCTCTTTTATTAAGGCTTTCTCGCGGTCCCCCTTCCTGTCTGATTTCGCTTTCATTTTCCCTCCTTATTATTTTTCAGCCCTCTTATTGAGGAAGCATTAGATGGGTTTGTAGGGATATCCTAATCCATTTAGGAAACCATTTCAAATAAACATACAGCATTGCACAAGTATGTTCTCAAGTACTCGGTGCCTAGAGTTAAAAGATATCTTGTTCTTTAATTTAAATTAACAGTTATGAATGTGTTTTCATTATTCTGAAAGATTGTCAAATTTCAGAATCAGAAATGACGTAAGCCTTTTGCGTGCCAAGAGTGGCAAAACTGTGCCAAAGGGGTTGAACTCTGTGGCCCATGAGGTGCTCTGAGGTTTAAACCAGGTGGTGGATTATGGGTCACCCCCTCTGAATTTTTTTTCACTCTTCATGAAGAATTAGAAGCTAAATCTTAAAATAAAGGTTTTTCTCCTATAAACTATATTTTGGCCAAATATCTCTTAAGTTAAGACAAAATTTAAACAACAGAGTCCTCCCACCCATAACTTAAGATAGTTTTTTGGTTTAAAGGGGAGGGAATTTATGGTTTTATAAAGAAATAAGTAAATAGCTTTTCTGAATCTTTGGACTGAAATCATACCTGCTTCTACAACCAAATAAAATTGTAAGATATTGTTTTTAGTTTCTAGTCTGATCAATTTAAAATGCTTCAGAATTGGCTTGAAAATAAAAAAAAAGTACAAACACATTAAATAAAGATGTATGCAGTGCATATATATGTTACAACCTGTATGATTTTGCAACTAAGAATCATGTTTTCTTTTGCAAATCCTTGAAACTCTAACTTAGTCTATGTTTTTTAATGCCACCCCGAATTTTAAAGTTCTGATCTTTCTTGATCTAAATTCAGAACCGATTTGAAGCCAATTACTTAGTAGTAAGATAAAATCTAAACCAATCAAAAGATGACAGAAAAAGATAAACCACTTTTGTTTCGCGAAACAAGATAACGGTGACACTTTTAGCGATGGCCGAACATTTAGTGACTAAACTACAGTGAAGTAGTATTATAACAACTGAATAGATGTTTTCAAATTTGGATTGAAATTACGATCTAAATAAAAACTGGCTCAAGACAAAAGGGGAAAAATGGAGTTCTGTTAAGCTATTTTGTTTGAGTTGCTTAAATTTGTATCTATTGAACTATTTAATGCGTAAACATAATGATCGTCATTATATTTCAAGAAACAAATGGCTGCTCTATTGCTTCCTTTGAGTATTCATGTATACAATTATTTTGCAAAAGTTATACTGATAAGACTATTTTAAGTATTGGGATAAAAATGAAGGACCTTAAATTTAAACCAATCCTCTTCAATTTTTTTAGGCAGAGAAATAATTGTAACCTATTTAGTAAACTGGAAAAGCAGAAGTATACTTGAAGCTCTTGAAATAATCAGGGGAATTTAAAATTCTGTACCCAGTTAAATTTATTCTGAAAAGGCTGTCCAACTTAATAAGACAAAAATGGTTTTGATAAATATCCCAGGAGTTTTTATAAGGACCTTAAGTAAACTATTGTTTTTGTTTTCCTTTTTACTTGAAAATGCGAAATAAATGCAAAGAATAAATGTCCGGATCGGTTTCAACAAGTTAAAGCCTTCTGAAAAAAATTGATTCATCTACTTGTAATTTCAATAAAAATTTTATACTCTCTTGATCAAGGAGCTACTCTAAGCTTTTTTTTACAGCTATGGGTTGTATTTCAATATGATAGTGTACTAGAATTTTTTTTTGTGCTCCATTTTTGTGAATTTTTTTTTGTTCCAGAATGCACTTTATGCTCTAGGTCAAATTTATTGTTTTTGAAGTGTTGAAGACTTTCTTTGCATTTCGTATTCAACAGAAAATTGTCATCGCAAGTCTAAACTAGGATTGTGTGTGTTACACCTGAAAATTTTATTTGAAGAGAATAGTGCACTAGGATTCTCCTCAAAGACACTTCGTCTAGTACCAAAGCCAGACATTTTCAAAACCAAGAAAAAAAAATATTCACCATGTAGTGAAAAATCATCATCTAAAATTCCATACTACATGTAGTAATTTCTTGCTAATGTACATACAATTTAGTGTATGGAGCAAACCTTGTCCCACTTTTAAGAAAGAGCCAGAACTTTATTTTTAATTTTTCTAATTTGTATTTTTTTTAGAGTTTTTAAAGGAACAGAGAAATATTAGGATAAGGCATATTTGGAAGAAGGATTGTCAAGTTTTATGAATAAAGAAAACAATTTTTGAGACATTTTATCTTGTTCCTATATTATTTGACTGATGTTATTCCAAATAATGATTAAAAAAGAAAAGTAAGTTAATAGTAGAAGGGGGGGGGGGGGTACCAGCCCCACGGGGGCACCATAGATGGGCATAGAGTCCCTAAGGAGATGGTTTTCTCACTGAGAATGAAAAAACAGGATTTTTCTCATTTGAAAAAACAGGAATTTTCTCACTTTTATGGATGTTTCTTGGACGGTTATGTGTGTTGGTCAATTTATTTGATGTTTTTCATGGATATCAACAGTAATTTATGTCTGTTTTATGGTTTTTGTCAGTGAGAATGGAAAAACAGGATTTTTCTCATTTGAAAAAACAGGAATTTTATCAATATTATGGATGTTTTTACGTTTTTTATCAGTGAGAATTCAAAAACAGGAACTTTCTCACATTTATGTCTGTTTTATGGTTTTTGTCAGTGAGAATGGAAAAACAATATTTTTCTCACTTTCATGGACTATTGAGTCTAATATCACCTGTCAGAATTGTTTCCGGGGAAGTTAATTAATGTCTGACAGATGACGTCAAGTTAATTAATGTCTTTGATGTATTTCCAAAGAGAATTGTTTCCGGGGCAAAGTTTAGATCACACGCGACAGATGATGTCATGATTGATTGATTTGACACGAAAGGGGAATTATTTTGTTGTTTCTAAGGGGAATTATTGATTCTCGGAAGGGGAATTAATTTTTTGTTTCTAAAAAGAATGGTTTCCGAGCGAATGTCTATTAATGTCTTTGGAGTTCTACCAAGAGAATTGTTTCCGGGTGAATGTTTTGATCTTAGCAATGATGAGATTGATTCACGAAAGGGTTTCCAAATAATTTAAAATGTGTCAGCGCAGAGATGCCAAAAACAAAAGGAACACGCTGAAATTACGTTTAGGGATTATTTGGGCGAAAGCGTTTTAGACATTTTATGGAATTATTTCGGCGAGACAGTTAGAGACATTTTAAAAGATGATTTAAAAGATGATTTTAGAAGAGGATTTGAGGGTGAAACTCTGTGGTCGTTGTAATACACAAGTTCCATTTGAACAGTGTTGTGAGGTCCTCTACCCCAACCCCAAAGGGTCCACATACCCTACCCCAACCCCGAAGGAAGCCCCCGGTCTCCAAAGATCCCCCGGGCTCCCAAAGGGCCCCCGGATCCCCAAACGCCCTCCCCGGGCCCCTCCCCCCAAAGAGTCCCCTCGCCGTTTTTTAATACTTTTTTTTGGTTTTATTATATCTTTTCAGAACAAGTTCCTTTCATAATGTCATTCCTAAACCCTTTTTCCAACTTGATGTACCAATCCGTTCACCCACAACTTTATTTTAAAAATTTTGGTCACTTCAACACCAAGAAATGTTTTTCAAAGACCATTTCAGAGCAACTTCCTTTCTTAATGTTCATTCTAAACCCATTTTTCGACTTGAAGAATCCATTCTTTCCACCACAATTATGCTTTACAGCTTTTTCGATACCTCAACACCAAGTAATATTTTTCAAAGACCATTTCAGAGCAAGTTACTTTCTTAATGTCCCTCTTAAACCCATTTTCCAACTTGAAGTACCCATCCCTTTCACCCACAACTTAGTTATAGGTAAGAGTTTGAAGTTTTACCTTCGAGCCTTAACTAAGATTTTTAGTTCTGTTTACTTTTAGTTAAAAGTATAGAGTTTTTTATCTTAGAGTCTTAGATTAGAGGTTTGCTTAGAGTTCTTATTTATTTTAGTTTTAGTTAAGAGTTTTGTGTTTTAAATTAAATACTTAGATTATAGTGATTTTTATGGTTTAAGTGTCGTTTAGTTTATTTATAGTTATTAGTTTATAGTTTCTGACTAGAGTATTAGCTTGGAGTTTTAGTCAGAGTTATTGTTTAGTTTAGTTTTAGTTAAGAGTTTAGAGTTTTACCTTAGAGTCTTAGCTTAGAGTTTTAGTTAGAGTTGAAGTTAAGTTTTTAGTTACAGTTAAGAATTTAGAGTCTTAGCTTAGAGTCATAGCCTAGAGTTTTACTTAAAGTTGTAGTTTGGCTAAGTTTTAGTTAAGAGTTTTGAGGTTTAGCTTAGAGTCTTAGCTTAGAGTTTTTTTGTTAGAGTTCTAGTTTAGTTTAATTTTAGTTAAGAGTTTGATGTTTTACCTTTGAGTTCAGTTAGAGTTCTAGTTTAGTTTAACATTATTTAAGAGTTTGAAGTTTTACTTTAGAGTCTTAGCTTAGAGATTTAGTTCGAGTTCTAGTTTAGTATAGTTTTAGTTAAGAGTTTAGAATTTTATCTAATAGTTTTTGTTAGAGTTATACTTTATTTTAGTTTTAGTTAAGAGTTTAGAGTTTTTAGCTTAGAGTCTTAGCTTAGGGTTTACGTTGAAGTTCTAGTTTAGTTTAGTTTTAGTTAATAGTTTAGAGTTTTAGCTTAGAGTCTTATCTCAGAGTTTTTGTTAGAGTTCTAGTTTAGTTTAGTTTTAGTTAAGAGTTTAGAGTTTTTAGCTTAGAGTCTTAGTTTAGAGTTCTAGTTTAGTTTAGAGTTTTAGCTTAGACTTAGAGTTTTAATTAGAGTTCTAGTTTAGTTTAGTTATAGCTAAGAGTTTAGAGTTTTAGCTTAGAGTCATAGCTTAGAGTTTTTGTTAGTTCTAGTTTAGTTTAGTTATAGTTAAGAGTTTGGAGTTTTACATTAGAGACTTAGCTTATAGTTTTAGTTTAGTTTAGTTTTACTTAAGAGTTTAGAGTTTTAGCTTAGAGTCTCAGCTTAGAGTTTTTGCTAGAGTTCTAGTTTAGTGCGGTTATTGTTAACATTTTAGTGTTTTTAGCTTAGAGTCTTAGTTTAGAGTTTTTGTTGCAGTTCTAGTTTATTTTTGGTTTAGATTCTTTTATTCTTATAGGAGATTTTATTAGTTTTCTAGTTTAGTTATCTGATAGTTAATAGTTGTATATAATAGTTATATCTTTTATTTATTTTTAGAGTTCTAGTTTAGTTTAGTTTTATGTTATAGTTCATATTTGCAGATTAGAGTCATAGATTAGAATTTTTGTTAGAGTTGAAGTTTAGTTTAGTTAATTTTAAGAATTTAGAGTTTTAGCTTAGAGTCAGAGCTTAGAGTTTTAATTAAAGTTATAGTTTGGTTAAGGTTTAGTTACGAGTGTAAAGTTTTACCTGAGTCTTAGCTCAGAGTTTTTGTTAGAGCTATAGTTTAGTTCAGTTTTATTTAAGAGCTTAGAGTCTTAGCTTAGAGTTTTTGTTAGAGTTCTAGTTTAGTTTAATTTTAGTTAGGAATTTGATGTTTTACCTTTGAGTTTCAGTTAGAGTTCTAATTTAGTTTACATTTAGTTAAGATTTTAGTGTTTTACTTTAGAGTCTTAGCTTAGAATTTTAGTTAGAGTTCTAGTTTAGTTTAGTTTTAGTTAAGAGTTTAGAATTTTAGCTTAGAGTCTTAGCTTAGAGTTTTTGTTAGACTTCTAGTTTATTTTAGTTTTAGTTAAGAGTTTAGAGTTTTTGCTTAGAGTCTTAGCTTGGAGTTTTTGTTGAAGTTCTAGTTTAGTTTAGTTTTAGTTAATAGTTTAGAATAGCTTAGAGTTTTTGTTAGAGTTGAAGTTTAGTTTAGTAATAGTTAAGAGTTTAGAGTTGTAGCTTAAAATCTTATCTTAGAGTTTTTTAGAATTCTAGTTTAGTTTAGATATAGTTAATAGTTTAGAGTTTTCCTTATAGACTTAGCCTAGAGTTTTAGTTTAGTTTAGTTTTAGTTAAGAGTTTATAGTTTTTAGCTTAGAATCTTTGTTAGAGTTCTAGTTTAGTTTAGTTTTAGTTAAGAGTTTGATGTTTTACCTTAGAGTCATAGCTTAGAGTTTTAGTTAGAGTTCTAGTTTAGTTTAGTTTTAGTTAAGAGTTTAGAATTTTAGCTTAGACTCTTAGCTTAGAGTTTCTGTTACAATTCTAATTTAGTTTATTTTCAGTTAAGAGTTTAGATTTTTTATATTATAGTATTATATTGGAGTTTTTGTTGAATATGTATTTTATTTTATTTCTAATTAATAGTTTATAGTTTCATATTATATTCTTATCTTAGACTTTTTGTTAGAGTTTTAGTTTAGTTTAGTTTTAGTTAAGAGTTTTAGCTTAGAGCATTAGCTTAGAGTTATAGTTAGAGTTGAAGTTTAGTTTAGTTATAGTTAAAAATTTATGAGTTTTTAGCTTAGAGTCGTAGTTTAGAGTTTTTGTTAGAGTTCTAGTTTAGTTAAGAGATTAGAGTTTTACCATAGAGTCATAGGTTAGAGTTTTTGTTTAAGTTGAAGTTTAGTTTAGTCATAGTTAAGAATTTAGAGTTTTTATCTTAGAGTCTTAGCTTAGAGTTTTTTGAAGTTCTAGTTTAGTTTATTTAAGAGTTTAGAGTTCTACCTCAGAGTCTTAGCTTAGAGTTTTACTTAGAGTTGAAGTTTAGTTTAGTTATAGTTAAGGATTTTGAGTTTTAGCTTGGAGTCTTAGCTTAAAGTTTTAGTTAGAGTTCTAGCTTAGTTTAGTTTTAGTTAAGAGTTTAGAGTTTTACCTTAAAGTCTTAGCTTAGAGTTTTAGCTAGAGTTCTAGTTTAGTTTAGTTTTAGTTAAGAGTTTTGAGTTTTACCTTAAAGTCTTAGATTAGAGTTTTAGTTAGGGTTCTAGTTTCGTTTAGTTTAGTTATAGTTAAGAGTTTATAGTTTTATCTTAGAGTCTTAGCTTAGAGTTTTAGTTAGAGTTATTGTTTAGTTTAGTTTTAGTTAAGAGTTATAGCTTTAGCCTAGAATCTTAGCTTAGAGGTTTAGTTAGAGTGGAAGTTTAGTCTAAACTAGCATAACCACAAAATTACACAATATTGCATAGAAAAACCAAAACCATAGGTTAGGCTAGGTCAGGTTAGAAGTTAGGTTTCACCACGTTTAAGTTAGGTTAGATTAGGTTAGCTTATCCTGAGCGCTGATGTTAAGCTAACCTAATCTAACCTAACTTAAAAGTGGAGAAACCTAACTCCTAACTTAACCTGACCTAGCCTAACCTATGGTTTTGGTATTTCTATGCAATATTGTGTAATTTTGTGGTTATGCTAGTTTGGACTAAACTTCAACTCTAACTAAATCTCTAAGCTAAGATTCTAGGCTAAAGCTATAACTCTTAACTAAAACTAAACTAAACAATAACTCTAACTAAAACTCTAAGCTAAGACTCTAAGCTATAACTATAAATTCATAACTATAAATAAACGAAACGAAACTTCAACCCTAACTAAAACTCTAATCTAAGACTTTAAGGTAAAACTCAAAACTCTTAACTAAAACTAAACTAAACTAGAACTCTTGATAAAACTCTAAGCTAAGACTTTAAGGTAAAACTCTAAACTCTTGACTAAAACTAAACTAAACTAGAACTCTAACTAAAACTCTAATCTAAGACTCCAAGCTAAAACTCTAAACCCTTAACTATAACTAAACTAAACTTCAACTCTACGTAAAACTCTAAGCTAAGACTGTAAGGTAGAACTCTAAACTATTAACTAAACTAAACTAGAACATCAAAAAACTCTAAGCTATGACTCTAAATTAAAAACTCTAAATTATTAACTATGACTAAACTAAACTTCAACTTCAACAAAAACTCTAACCTATGACTCTATGATAAAACTCTAAACTCTTAACTAAAATAAACTATAACTCTAACAAAAATTCTAAACGACGACTCTAAGCTAAAAACTCTAAATTTTTAACTATAACTAAACTAAACTTCAACTCTAGCTATAACTCTAAGCTAATACTCTAAGCTAAAACTCTAAACTCTTAACTAAAACTAAACCAAACTAAAACTCTAACAAAAACTCTAAGTTAAGACTCTAAGCGAAAACTATAAACTCTTAACTAGAAATAAACTAAACTATATCTTAAACAAAAAGTCTAATCTAAGACTCTAAGCTAAAAACTCTAAACTCTTAACTAAAACTAAACTAAACTAGAATTGTAACAGAAACTTTAAGCTAGGAGTCCAAGCTAAAATTCTAAAATCTTAACTAAAACTAAACTAAACTAGAACCCTAACTAAAACTCTAAGCTATGACTCTAAGGTAAAACACCAAACTCTTAACTAAAACTAAACTAAATTAGAACTCTAACAAAAACTCTAAGCTAAGACTCTAAGCTAAAAACTCTTAACTAAAACTAAAACTGAAATAAAACTAAAGGATAATTTTATTATGTAAAGATAAAAACTCTTAAATATATCTAAACTAAACTAGAACTCTAAAAAACTCTAAGCTAAGAATTTAAGACAAAACTTTAAACTCTTATCTATTACCAAACTAAACCTCAATTCTAAAAAAAAATCTAAGCTAAAACTATAAAGTATTAACTAAAAGTAAACTAAACTAGAACTTCAACAAAAACTCTAAGATAAGACTCTAAGCTAAAAACTCTAAACTCTTAACTAAAACTAAAACAAACTAGAACTCTAACAAAAACTCTAAGCTAAGACTCTAAGCTAAAATACTAAACTCTTAACTAAAACTAAACTAAACTAGAACTCTCACTAAAACTCTAAGCTAAGACTCTAAGGTAAAACGCTAAACTCTTAACTAAAAGTAAACTAAACTAGAACTCTAACTGAAACTTAATGGTAAAACATCAAATTCTTAACTAAAATTAAACTAAACTAGAACTCTAACAAAAACTCTAAGCTAAGACTCTAAGGTAAAACTCTTAAACTCTTAACTAAAACTAAACTAAACTAGAACTCTAACAAAAACTCTAAGCTAAGACTCAGCTAAAACTTGAAACTCTTAACTAAAACTTAACCAAACTATAACTTTAAGTAAAACTCTAAGCTATGACTCTATGCTAAAACTCTAAATTCTTAAAAGTAACTAAACTAAACTTCAACTCTAACTAAAACTCTAAGCTAAGACCCTATGGTAAAACTCTAAACTCTTAACTAAAACTAAACTAAACTAGAACCCTAACAAAAACTCTAAGATATGTTTCTAAGCTTAAACTCTAAACTCTTAGCTAACTAAACTAAACTGGAACTCTAATTAAAATTCCAAGTCTAAGCTAAAACTCTAAACTAAAACTAAACTAAACTAGAACTTCAACAAAACTCTAAACTAAGACTCTAAGCTAAAAACACTAAACTCTTAACTAAAACTAAACTAAACTAGAACTCTAGCAAAACCTTTAAGCTGAGACCCTAAGCTAAAACTCTAAACTCTAAATTAAAACTAAACTAGACTAAAACTCTAAGCTAAGTCTCTAAGGTAAAACTCCAAACTCTTAACTATAACTAAACTAAACTAAACTAGAACTCTAACAAAAACTCTAAGCTAAGACTCTAAGCTAAAACTCTAAACTCTTAACTAAAACTAAACTAAACTAGAACTCTAATTAAAACTCTAAGTCTAAGCTAAAACTCTAAACTAAACTAGAACTAGAGTCTAAACTAAGACTCTAAGCTAAAAACTCTAAACTCTTAACTAAAACTAAACTAAACTAGAACTCTAACAAAAACTCTGAGATAAGACTCTAAGCCAAAACTGTAAACTCTTAACTAAAACTAAACTAAACTAGAACTCTAACAAAAGCTCTATGCTAAGACTCTAAGCTAAAACTCTAAAATCTTAACTAAAACTAAACTAAACTAAAACTCTAAGCTAAGTCTCTATGGTAAAACACCTAACACTTAACTATAACTAAACTAGAACTCTAACAAAACTCTAAGCTAAGACTCTAAGCTAAAACTCTAAACTCTTAACTATTACTAAACTAGAACTCTACTTTAAGCTAAAACTTTAAACTCTTAACTAGAAGTTAACTAAACTAGAACTCTAACAGAAACTCTAAGCTAAGACTCTAAGCTAAAAACTCGAGACTCTTAACTATAACTAAACTAAACTAGAACTCTAACACAAACTTTAAGCTAAGACTCTAAGCTAAAACTCTAAACTCTTAACTAAAACTAAACTGAACTAGAACTCTAGCTAAAACTCTAAGCTATGACTCTAAGGTAAAACTCTAAACTCTTAACTATAACTTTACTAAACTATAACTTTAACTAAAACTCTAAGCTATGAATCTAAGCGAAAACTCTAAATTCTTAACTATAACTAAACTAGAACTCTAACTAAAACTCTAAGCTAAGACTCTAAGGTAAAGCTCTAAACACTTAACTAGAATTAAACTAAACTAGAACTCTAACAAAAACTCTTAGGTAAGACTCTAAGCTAAACTCGAAACTCTTAACTAAAACTTAACTAGAACTCTAACTAAAACTCTAAGCTATGACTCTAAGCTAAAACTCTAAATTCTTAACTGTAACTAAACTAAACTTCAACTCTAACTAGAAATCTAAGCTATGACTCTATGGTAAAACTCTAAACTCTTATCTAAAACTAAACTAGACTAGAACTCTAACTAAAACTCTATGCTAAGACTCTAAGCTAAAAACTCTACTCTTAATTAAAACCTAACTAAACTAGAACTCTAACAAAAACTCTAAGCTAAGACTCAAGCTAAAAAAAACTCTAAACTTTCAACTAAAACTAAACTAAACTAAAACTCTAAGCTAAGACTCTAAGATAAATCTCTAAACTCTTAAATATTACTAAACTAGACTAGAACTTCCAAAAAAACTCTATGCTAATACTCAAAGCTAAAAACACTAGATTATTAACTAAACTAAACTAGAACTCTAACAAAAACTCTAAGCTAAGACTCTAAGCTAAAACTCTAAATTCGTAACTATAACTAAACTACACTATATCTCTAACAAAACCTCTATGCTAAGACTGTAAGGTAAAACACCAAAATCTTAACTAAAACTAAACTAAACAAGAACTCTAACAAAAACTCTAAGCTAAGACTCTAAGCTAAAAAACTCTAAACTCTTAACTAAAACTAAACTAAACTAAAACTGTAAGCTAAGTCTCTAGGGTAAAACTCAAAACTCTTAACTATATCTAAACTAAACTAGAACTCTAACAAAAACTCTAAGCTAAGACTCTAATCTAAAACTCTAAACTCTTAACTATTACTAAGCTAAACTTCAACTCTAACAAAAACTCTAAGCTAAGACTCTAAGCTAAAACTCTAAACTATTAACTAAAACTAAACTAAACTAGAACTTCAACAAAATCTATAAGATATGAGTCACATCTAAAAACTCTAAAGTATTAACTAAAACTAAAATAAAATATAACTATAGTAAAAAACTCTAAACTAAGACTATAAGCTAAAATTATAAACACTTAACTAAAACTAAACTAGAACAGTAAAAAAAGGTCTAGGCTAAGACTCTAAGTTAAAATACCAAACTCTTAACTAAAACCAAACTAAACTAGAACTCTAACTAAAACTCTAAGCTATGACTCTAAGGTAAAACACCAAACTCTTAACTAATGCTAAACTAAACTAGAACTCTAACAAACACTCTAAGCTAAGACTCTAAGCTAAAAACTCTAAACTCTTAACTAAAACTAAACTAAACTAAAACTCTAAGCTAAGTTTAGAAGGTAAAACTCCAAACGCTTAACTATATCTAAACTAAACTAGAACTCTAAAAAACTAAGCTAAGATTCTAATATAAAACTCTAAACTATTAACTAATGTTAAAATAAACTTCAACTCTATCAAAAACTCTAAACTATTAACTAAAACTAAACTAAAATAGACCTTCAACAAAAACTCTAAGATAAGATTCTAAGCTAAAAACTCTTAACTCTTAACTAAAAATAAAACAAACTAGAACTCTAACAAAAACTCTAAGCTAAGAATCTAAGCTAAAGTTCTAAACTCTTAACTAATACTAAACTAAACTAGAGTTCTAACTAAAACTCTAAGCTAAGACTCTAAGGTAAAACACTAAACTCTTAACTAAAAGTAAACTAAGCTAGAACTCTAACTGAAACTCAAAGGTAAAACATCAAATTCTTAACTAAAATTAAACTAAACTAGAACTCTAACAAAAACTCTAAGCTAAGACTCTAATGTAAGACTCTTAACTAAAACTAAGCTTAACTAGAACTCTAACAAAAACTCTAAGCTAAGACTCAGCTAAAACTCGACACTCTTAACTGAAACTTAACCAAAATATAACTTTAAGTAAAACTCTAAGCTATGACTCTATGCTAAAACTCTAAATTCTTAAAAGTAACTAAACTAAACTTCAACTCTAACTAAAACTCTAAGCTAAGACTCTATGGTAAAACTCTAAACTCTTAACTAAAACTAAACTAAACTATAATCCTAACAAAAACTCTAAGATATGTTTCTAAGATAAAACTCTAAACTCTTAGCTAACTAAACTAAACTAGAACTCTAATTAAAACTCCAAGTCTAAGCTAAAACTCTAAACTAAAACTAAACTAAACTTTAACTACAATAAAAACTCTAAGCTATTAATCTAATCTAAAAAACACTAAACTCTTAACTAAAACTAAACTAGACTAGAACTCTAACAAAAACTCTTAGCTGAGACTCTAATCTAAGACTCTAAACTCTAAGGTAAAACCAAAGTAGACTAAAACTCTAAGCTAAGTCTCTAAGGTAAAATTCCAAACTCTTAACTATATGCTAAAATAAACTAGAACTCTAACAAAAACTCTAAGCTATGACTAAGCTAAAACTCTAAACTCTTAACTATATCAAAGCTAAACTATATCTCTAACTAAAACTCTAAGGTAAAATTCTAAACTCTTAACGAAAACTGTACTAAACAGGAACTCTACGTAAAACTCTAAGCTGAAAATTTAAGATAAAACACCAAACTCTTAACTAAAACTAAACTAAACTAGAACTCTAACAAAAACTCTACGCTAAGACTTTAAGCTAAAAAACTCTAAACTCTTAACAAAAACTAAACTAAACTAAAACTCTAAGCTAAATCTCTGGTGTAAAACTCCAAACTCTTAACTATATCTATACTAAACTAGAACTCTAAAAAAAAATCTAAGGTAAGACTCTAAGCTAAAACTCTAAACTCTTACCTATTACTAAACTAAACTTCAAATCTAACAAAAACTCTAAGCTAAGACTCTAAGCTAAAACTCTAAAGTATTACCTAAAACTTAACTTAACTAGAACTTCAACAAAATTTCTAAGATATTACTGTAATCTAAAATCTCTATAGTCTTAACACAAGCTAAATCAAACTAGAACTCTAGCAAAAAACTCTAAGCTAAGACTCTTAACTTAAACTACAAACTCATAACTAAAACTAGACTAGAACTCTAATTAAAACTCTAAGCTAAGACTCTAAGGTAAAACACTAAACTCTTAACTAAAACTAAACTATACTAGAACTCTAACAAAAACTCTAAACTAAGACTCTAAGCTAAAAAACTCGAAACTCTTTACTAAAACTAAACTAAACTAAAACTCTAAGCTAGGTCTCTAAGGTAAAACTCCAAACTCTTAACTATAAGTAAACTAAACTAGAACTCTAACAAAAACTCTAAGCTAAGACTCTATGCTAAAAGTCTAATCTCTTAACTATTACTAAACTAAACTTCAACTCTAACAAAAACTCTAAGCTAAGACTCTAAAACTCTAAGCTTAACTAAAACTAAACTAAACTAAAACTCTAAGCTAGGTCTCTAAGGTAAAACTCCAAACTCTTAACTATATGTAAACTAAACTAGAACTCTAACAAAAACTCTAAGCTATATGCTAAAACTCTAAACTCTTAACTATTACTAAACTAAACTTCAACTCTAACAAAAACTCTAAGCTAAGACTCTAAGCTAAAACTCTCAACTATTAACTAAAACTAAACTAAACTATAACTTCAACAAAAACTCTAAGCTAAGACTCTAAGCTAAAAAATCTAAACTCTAAACTAAAACTAAACTAAACTAGAACTATAACAAAAACTCTAAGCTAAGACTCTAAGGTAAAACTAAACTAAACTAGAACTCTAACTAAAACTCTAAGCTAAGACTCTAAGGTAAAACACCAAACTCTTAACTAAAACTAAACTAAACTAGAACTCTAACTGAAACTCAAAGTTAAAAAATCAAACTCATAACTAAAATTTAACTAAACTAGAGTTCTAACAAAAAACTCTAGGCTAAGACTCTAAGCTAAAATTCTAAACTATTAACTAAAACTAAACTAAACTAGTACTCTAACTAAAACTCTCGGCTATGACTCTTAGGCAAGAACCCAAACGCTTAGGTAAAACGAAACCATAACTCTAACTGAAACTCAAAGGAAAAAAATGGAACTCCAAAATAAAATTAAACTAAACTAGAACTCTAACAAACAAACTCTAAGCTACGACACTGATCTAAAATTCTAAACTCTAAAATATTACTAAATTAAAATATAACTCTAAAAAAACATCCAAGCTATGACTCTAAGCTAAAACTCTCAACTCTTAAATAAAACTAAAATAAACTAGAACTTCAACATAAACTCTAAGCTAAGACTCTAAGCTAAAAACTCTAAACTAATAAATAAAACTAAAATAAAGTAGAACTCTAACAAAAGCTCTAAGCTAAAATTCTAAACTCTTAACTAAAACTAAACTAAACTGGAACTCTAACTAGAACTCTAAGCTAAGACTCTAAGGTAAGACACCAAACTCTTAACTAAAACTAAACTAAACTATAACTTTAACTGAAACTCAAAGGTAAAACATCAAAATCTTAAATAAAATTGAACTAAACTAGAACTCTAACAAAAAAACTCTAAGCTAAGACTCTAAGCTAAAACTATAAACCCTTAACTATTACTAAACTAAACTTTAACTCTAACAAAAACTCTAAGCTAAAACTCTAAACTATTAACTAAAACTAAACTAAACTATAACTTCAACGTAAACCCTAAGCTAAGACTCTAAGCTAAAAACTCTAAACTCTTAGCTAAAACTAAAATAAAGTAGAGCTCTAACAAAAACTATAATATAAAATTCTAAACTCTTAACTAAAACTAAACTAGATTAGAACTCGAACTAAGTCTCTAAGCTAAGACTGTAAGGTAAGACATCAAACTCTTAACTAATGCTAAACTAAGCTATAACTCTAAATGAAACTCAATGGTAAGAAATCAAACTCTTAACTAAAATTAAACTAAACTAGAACTCTAACAAAAAAGAACTCTAAGCTAAGACGCTAAGCTAAAACTCAAAACTCTTAACTAAAACTTAGCAAACAACAACTTTAAGTAAAACTCTAGGCTATGACTCTAAGCTAAAACTCTAAATTCTTAACTGTAACTAAACTAAACTTCAACTCTAACTAAAACTCTAAGCTAAGACTCTAAGGTAAAACTCTAAACTCTTTACTAAAACTAAACTAAACAATAACTCTAACTAAAACTCTAACCTAAGACTCTAAGCTAAAACTATAAACTCTTTAACTATAACTAAAGTAAACGAAACTTCAACCCTAACTAAAACTCTAATCTAAGACTTTAAGGTAAAACACAAAACTCTTAACTAAAACTAAACTAAACTAGAACTCTGAATAAAACTCTAAACTAAAACTCCAAGCTAAACAACTCTATACTTTTAACTAAAACTAAACCAAACTAAAACTCTAAGCTAAGTCTCTAAGGTAAAACTTCAAACTCTTACCTATAACTAAGTTGTGGGTTAAAGGGATGGGTACTTCAACTTATAAAGTGGGTTTAGGAGGGACATTAAGAAAGGACCTTGCTCTGAAATGGGCTTTGAAAAGTATTAATTGGTGTTGAGGTATCCAAAAAGCTGTAAAGTATAGTTGTGGTGAAAAGAATGGATGCTTCAAGTTGGAAAATTGGGTTTAGAATGAACATTAAGAAAGGAACTTGCTCTGAAATGGTCTTTGAAAAATATTTCTTGGTGTTGAGGTAACCAAAATCTGTAAAGTAAAGTTGTGGATGAAAGGATTGGTACTTCAAGTTGGAAAATGGGTTTAGGAATGACATTATGAAAGGAATTTGTTCTGAAAAGATATAATAAAACCATAAAAAAGCATTAAAAATGGAGAGGGGACTCTTTGGGGGGCCCGGGGAGGGCATTTGGGGATCCGGGGACCTTTTGGGAGCCCGGGGGATCTTTGGGTACCGGGGGCTTCCTTCGGGGTTGGGGTGGTGTATGAGGACCCTTTGGGGTTTGGGTAGAGGACCTCACAACACTGTTCAAATGGAACTTGTATATTATAACGACCAAAGAGTTTCACCCTCAAATCCTCTTCTAAAATCCTTTATTAAATCATCCTTTAAAATGTCTAACTGTCTCGCCGAAATAATTCCACAAAATATCTAAACCGCTTTTGCCTAAATAATCCCTAAACGTAATATCAGCGTGTTCCTTTTGTTTTTGGGCATCTCTGCGCTGACACATTTCAAATTATTTGGAAACCTTTTCGTGAATCAATCTCATCATTGCTAAGATCAAAACATTCACCCGGAAACAATTTTCTTGGTAGAAATCCAAAGATATTAATACACATTCGCTTAGAAACAATTCTCTTTAAAAACAAAAAATAAATTCCCCTTCCTAGAATCGATAATTTCCCTTAGAAAAAACAAAAGAATTCTTTTTTCGTGTCAAGTCAGTCAATCATGACATCATTTGTCGTGTTTGATCCAAACTTTACCTCGGATACAATTGTTTTTGGAAATACATCAAAGACATTAATTAAATTGGCGTCATCTGTCACACATTAATTAACTTCCCCGGAAACAATTCTGACAGGTGATATTAGACTCAATAGTCCAGGAAAGTAAGAAAACTATTGTTTTTCCATTCTCGCTGACAAAAACCATAAAACATACGTAAATGTGAGAAAGTTCCTGTTTTTTCATTCTCACTGACAAAAACCATAAAAACATCCATAAAAGTGAGAAAATTCCTGTTTTTTCAAATGAGAAAAATCCTGTTTTTCCATTCTCACTGACAAAAATCATAAAATAGGCATAAATTACTGTTGACATCCATGAAAACATCAAATAAATTGACCAGCATACATAACCGTCCAAGAAACATTCATAAAAGTGAGAAAATTCCTGTTTTTTCAAATGAGAAAAATCCTGTTTTTTCATTCTCAGTGAGAAAACCATCTCCTTAGGGACTCTATGCCCATATATGGTGCCCCCGTGGGGCTGGTACCCCCCCCCCTTCTACTGTTAATGCAGTGAAACCACATCAAAAATTTTTGGACAGAGTTTTTTATTTTCAATCCAATTCTAAACTAACAGCCACTGGCTAAATGGCTAAACTGTAGGGTTACTGGAATTGATTTCTAGCAAATCCTTACAAGAAAGTGAAAGTATTTAATTTACCTCTAGAGGTGACATAAATACGGAAACGAAAAGCTGTTTTAAACAGTTTATATCAACCTAGTCTTAAATCAAAAACAAAAATTATGCACGTTTCCATTAAGGCTCATTCGTAGTCTAGTGGGAGGGGGGGGGGAGTTGGCCTTGGGGTAGGGGCTGCTTCCATAAGTATATTTTTCCACTCTTGGTGAAATTATCAGATAAGTTTATTATCTCCCCCTCTCTCCAAAAAACATGTATCTGCTGGTTTCTAACAGCAAATTTGTTTGTCAACAGTACACAAATTTCAATATATCTATTGATATGATATCATACGTTATGTTAATTGAATGTATTTATGTTAATTAATTGTTTGTATTGTTATGTATATTAATTGTTTTTTCTAATGTAATATAATCTACATTGCTTTCTTTAAGGGATGTTTCTGTATTTCAGTTTAAAAGGGACCTTCTTGAGAAGTCGGTATCTCGATTAAACAATATAGAAGAAAAACTGGAAAATGTTGTTACAATTCTGGTTACTAATCCCAGTTCTAACAGCAAATACAAAGGATAATACAATCAAAGATAGTAATGTTTCAGCAGAAAACCCAAACCTGCTTGGATGTGACGTAAACACTGATGGACTGACTGAACTTCAGAAGCCTCTTTCCTCTGCTGAAATACCACTCGATTCGGTAAATTGTGATGTAACAGAAAGCCCACATGAAAACTTGAATGAAACAGTTGCGTCTGAAATTCTTCAAGACGCCATAGCTCCTGAAATATCTCATGTTGAACATCAATGTATGGCAGCGTCCTCTATTACCATGGATGCGTCGCGAGGCCGGACTAACAACATTCTATTAACAGCTGCACCAGAATATTTGAACAAAGCCACTATGATAACTGACAACCCTGCAGGCGAGCTTAAAAAAACCTCCGTAAGTTCTCTTTTTTCGCTTTTTGTTGTTGCTAGGCCCTAATTCTATTAGTTTTCCTTTAGTTTTTCTTGTAAACAGCCAAGTTTGCTTCGATTATTAACCAAATAAGGATATATCCAATCATACTAACTTTAAATATTTTATCATTAAACGTTAAACATATTATCGTTTATATTGGAGGCTAGCTTTTGCCTCTTCATTGTTATTTACCTTAAAGCTTTTATTCATTAGTAAAAGCTTAGTAATTTTTGGAAAAAATTGATGTTTCGGCAACAAATTCGCCACTATCTTTTGGCATTGATCTTTGCTAAATTTAAGAACATTCCTCAGATTTCAGAATTTTCTTACCAGTTCCGTTTAGTGTAGTAAAACTCACTTTTCTTATAATTATATTTTGTGGAAACCAAGGAAAAGAGTGCTACACGGACTAAACAGAATGTTTACGAACATATAAACTTGACTGAAGTAAGATTTATTATTTTTGTTGATGTTTTTGTTGATGAAATTGATGTTTTGGAAAAAAATCGCCACTATCTTTTGGCCTTGATTCCCTGATTTCAGAATTTTCTCACCAGTTCCGTTTAGTGTAGTAAAACTCACTTTTCTTATAATTTTTTTATTGGAAACCAGGGAAAAGTGTTTTACACGGACTAAACAGGATTTTATGAACATCTAAACGTGACTGAAATAAGATTTATTGTTATTGAATAGGCTTTTACAGTACCTAACTTCATGAAAGGGGCTTTATAATTATTTATATTTTTGTAAACGTTCTTTAGATCGTTTGAAATTATTTTGTATTTCAAGAGCATTGAGATAAAAATTTCAATAAGTATATGAATATACAGGTTATCAAAAGGACATATCAGTAATGTCATAGCAATGGCTAATTGTAATAAGTTCAAACTTAAGGACTTGATGAGAGGGATGTTCTATTGACCAAAATGCAATATGTTAATACTACTGCTGCTAGTAGTACTACCGATATTCAATACTATAACTAGTAATATCAATGTTACTCATGTGACTACTATTACAACTATGCCTAAGGGACGAAGGTGACATTTTCAAGGAATTTTGAGGAGGGAAGGAGAGATGAATCACAACACGCCCTCTGTATGCAGGTTGTCAGAAGGGTTTAACAGCAATATCTTAGGAACAGTTTGGTGTGTGAAGTTGAAACTAACAGGGCTTGTTGTGAGGGATGTTGAACTAACCAATAAAAAAAATATTTGCATTTTCATGCTACTGCTTCTACTCATACTACTACTACTGTTACTATTATTATTATTTATATTACTACTACTGCCACTAAAGCTTTGGCTACTACAATTAATTCCACTGCTACTATTACTAATATTGGTTTAAAGACTAAGGATATTGTGGCGAAAAATTTGGGATGTATAGAAACTGTACGGAACTAATTCGAAACACACTATGCCCACACAGGTTACCAAGTGGATGCATCAGAAATGCTTCAGGAACGGTTTATGGTATGAAGCTGAAGCTTTCAGGGTGTGTTGAAAGGGATATTGAAGGATATTGAGGTGTATTGAATTCAGTATTGAATTAGGCTTTGAACTGTGAGGACACAAATGGGATTCAACTTCGAATTTAATTGGTTTGCAAAAGTGAAATTTTTAGACAATAAGATATTAAGAAACATTGAATTGGCTTGGGATTGGTGACGCATAATCCTCTCCTACGTCTATCAATGAATTCAGTGACCCAGTGATCATAGAATTTTATTGGATATCCTTTGCTTATTTAATTAAAACGTAAGTGGTTTTATAAGACATTTAGTAACCATAATTAGGCAAGCAGGAGAGGGGAAGTTCCCCCGTCGAAAGCGCCGTTGTACCTGCTGGGAGAGCCTCCCTTAAACTGCCGGGATAAGGTGAACGGGGACTGACGCTTCCCGTGTCTTTTTGGGAAGGCCCTATTCTAACCGTCGCACTCCGAGCACATCAATTATTTTTTAACCTATGATTTCCCCCTAACTAGTTTAATGTTCATCTACCATTTGAACGAACAAGACGTGTTGTGAGTGTGCTATAACTGTTTATCATATCCGGTGATGGTGAAAAAAATCTGTAATGTTGTCTGGTGCTGAATTTTGTTCATCGAAACGTTGAGAAAGGAATTGACGATGCGATGATTATGAAGTTTGGTGCGGAGTTTTTTTACGTTGATGATATTGTGAAGGCAAAGAAATGGCTTGGGTCCAAGCTATATCCAGAAGCTTTATTTCAGTAGCGAACTGGATCGAAAGCATCACTGAACCATCTAGGTGATATTCTGGAATTTATCAAGAACGGTAATACAAACGATTTCGAAATCCCAGTATTTGGTATTATAAGCCCCAATGAAGTGCCATCGATACCAGTCACTGCTTATTCTGCTCTTTGTTTGAGAGGGAATGAGCTGCATGTCCAATTAAAGAAAATTTCCAACCAGTTCGAGGGATATTTCATCCTCTTTCTGTCACATTAAAAGTCAAGATAAAGTCCTTTAAAGCCTGCCGGTGGCAACTTTACTATTGTTGCCTGGAAATTGCCACTGTTTTTTAATGACCTCAAAAGTCGGAAAAACTTTACGCATCAACTCAAGGTTCAAAATTCGAATGCCCATGTTCGGCCGTTAAGAGATAAGATTTGTGTGAATATTCAGAAAAATGTCGCCTTTGATTTCTGTGAGTCCTTGAAGCCTATTGTTTCGGGTGCTGGCTGGGTGATTTTGCAGAAGTGGTACCTCAGAATAATAAAATGTATCTTGCAGTCATATAGTTCGAGTAAATTCAAAATGCACTCAAGAGACCAGGACACAAGTCTATTTGGGTTGCCTCGAGCAATCGAGTTAGTTTTTTTAGGATAATTTGGTAAAAGTGATACGATAAAAATGGTGTGACATGCGGATATGAGATTTTAAGCGTATATGACTTTATAAGTGTACCGCGTTGCTGCTTTAAGTGAAGGTCTCCTGATCATATTCTAAACAAATGCAACAGTCAAGTGGAAAAATGTGCGCGCTGTGCAGGCAATCACTATTCTTCGAAAGATGCGCTCTGTACTAACATCCCTTATTGTGCGAACTGCGGCGGGTCACACGCTTCGTATAGTCTATTGTGTCCAGTGCTCAAATCTCGTATTGCGGCCGGTGTGAAAAATGATGTTGCAAAAGCAAGATTTTACGTTTCTCACGAATTTATCACTATGCAATAATGTTGCTTGTAACTATTACTATGACCAAAATAATTTACCCACCAACCCCTTAGCTAGTCCCGAGGGCCCCTTCCACCAAATTAATTGTGAATATGTTGACACTCTTGATTTTGTGAAAGATATGAAACCTAAGCAAATGGAAGAGACCAAAATTAATGTAATTTGCTTGAACATCAGAAGCATACGAGATAAGTGGAATAATTTTAAAGAGTTAATTTTAATTGACGGTTACTGCCTTTCCGACGTAATTGGAATAACGGAGACGTGGCTTTTAGAAATAGATGATACGAATGAATTTTCCATCCCTGGCTTTCAAGCTATTCATATTGAAAGAAAATTAACCAAGTCCTCTGGTGGCATTTCTCTTTACATCCGGTCAAGTCTAAAATTCACCAGGCTATTACACTCGTGAATCCTTATTCTTGCAACCTTTAAATAATAGATGCATTTATTCAATAGTTGTAGACATAAGTGTTGACGACAATTCTTTTATTTTTTCATTGTTTATAAACCACCCTCATTTCTGACACCTTTCTTTTGTAATCTGTTTGATGACTTTTCTAGTTTTATTAATTTACCACAAAAGAAGGCAATAGTTTTTGGGGACTTCAATTGTAATTTACTAAATGTTAGCAATAATAATGATTGTGATACCTTCTTTGAAACATTTACCTCGAGTGGTCTTCTTCCAACAATCCTTTTTCCTACTAGAGTTGATCCTATGAGGTCTACCGCTACTGTAATTGATAAAATTTTTGTATTCACTTCCCTGGGAAACCACCTGTCCTCCAAAATAATAATCTCTGACCTGTCAGACCACTTTCCAATATATCTCTCCCTACCCTTCCTATCAACTACTCAACCCTCTAGAACTAATACCCCTACGTCTAATAGAATACATAATATTGTGAATATGAACCAGTTCACGGATCGTTTGAAATCCTTTGACTGGTCCAAGGTTTTTGATTGTCAGGATGTTAATTCAGCCACAAATGGTTTTACACAGGGACTGAGTGATCTTATCAGTTCAACCTTTCCAGTCCGTAAATCAAACCAAAAAACTACCCATGTACGCCCCTGGATGTCCAATAGCCTGATAATCTCTTCATGCCGTAAAAATGACCTATATAAGTTAGCTTGCAAAACCAGTAGCGTTATTGACCTAACTAATTATAAAAAATACAAAAACTTATATATCAAACTCGTACAGGAAGCAAAAAAAATTATCATTATCCAAAAATCTCTCTCCGCAAAGAAAGCGTGCAAAACATTTGGTCCACAATAAATTAAATTATTTCAAAAAAAAGGAAATCAAGATTTATATCTCTTAATTTTACGGACTTTAGAGGCAGATAAATTGACCCAATTTCAGTACTGGATGCTTTTGATAATTATTTCACCAATGTTCCAAATGCTAACTGCTGTTCCCCCTTCGAGTCAGTACACCCTAGCAAGAATCCTAGATCCATGTTTTTCTCTCCAACTGATAGTAAAGAGGTGCTTCAAGTTATCGAATCTCTCTCTAATAGTAGGACAGCTGACTTCTTTGCCATAAGTAATAAGCTTCTTAGGACCGTATCTTCCTATGTTTGTCTACCCATTGTGCACATAGCAAACCTGTCTATGATCAATGGAGTCTTCCCAGAAATATTTAAATCAGCAATTGTTATCCCGATTCATAAAAAGGGTGATCCATCTGAGATAAGTAATTATTGTCTAATCTCACTTCTCCCAGTTATATCCAAATTGCTCGAGAGAATCATCTTCCGACGTCTTTCTTCCTTTTTATTTGGGACTAATCCTTCAGATTCGTTGATTTCTTCTCATCAATATGGCTTCCGTTCCAAATTTTCAACTGCTCATGCACTAATCGACACTACACAGTTTACACGTTCCCAACGTGACCTTAAAAATACTGTATTGGGCTTATTTATGGATTTTTCTAAGGCCTTTGACATGGTTGATCACAGTGTTTTATTAAGTAAACTGAAGAACAAACGGATACGTGGAATTCCTTTCTCATGGTTCGGCTCTTATCTCTCATGACCTCGCATACCCTACCTGTCCGGAGGGGCGTCTCGCAGGGCTCTGTTCTTGGTCCAATACTTTTCTTCTTCATATTAATGATTTGGTTATGGACCTGGGTCCATCAGTGCACCCAGCACTTTTTGCTGACGATAGCAACTTTTTCATCTCGGGCCCTAATTCACCATCTGTCGTCACCTCTACCCAAATCCTTCCGAATAGAGTACATGAGTGGTCTCTCTTTTACTGCATGACCATTAATAGCAAGAAAAGGCAGTCTGTATTATTTTGAAACCTTTACAAAAAAATGAAGTTCAGCAAGCACTTGGCCTAAAATATTCCAACAATCTCCTCCCACAGGTCGAAGTTGCCAAGTTTCTTGGTGTCCACATAGACTCTTCCCTATCATTTGCAACACATGTTTCCTATATCGGAGCCATAATCTTGTAACATATAAGAAAGATTAGTCATGTAAATAATATTCTTCCTCCCGATATGCTTGTCACCCTTTATAATTCATTTATTTACCCATAAATCTCATACTGCAGATCTATCTGGGGCAACACTTATCCTTCAGTTACCAATAAATTAAAATCTGCCCAAAACCTTGCCATCAAAGCAGTTTTTCGGCTGCCCTGACTATATCCCACCCAGGACTTGTACTCCGTTTTGGTATTATCCCTTTTGAACAAATCATTAACAAATTAAATCTATCCCTTGCATACTCTGCTTACCATAAAAATCTTCCTCCCCAATTATTATCTTATTTTAATGTTAATAATTCTGAGGGCTTCTGCCTCCGTTCATCCAACTTTTCCTTTATTGTCCCCAAGTGTGTCGCTAGCTCCGCCCAGCGATCCCCCATTTATAAATCTATACTTCAATGGAATATAATACCCTCCAGTATCGAGATATCCACAAGTTTTCGCACGCTGTATAACAATGTTACTAAACTTTGATATTATAATTCTCCAAATTTTTAATCAATTTGCTTTAATTTACCCGTGTTTTCTCTTTCTTTTTTTTCCTTTTTTATCTTTCTCTCTTCTTTATTTTCAATTTTTTGTTGTTATGGTCCTCAACAAGTTCGCTTCCAGGATCCTTATTATTATTGGTGTTATGTTTCATTCTTAATTGAATTGAATTCTGCTTCAATAATTGCTGCTGCGCAAGCTAAGGATATTAAGGTGCAGCTTTTAAGGAATATTTAGGCAGATGTAGAACTAAATCGAAACCAAGTATGAGTGTTTGGACTTTCAAAAAGGTGACAAAGCAATATCTGATGAACCACTTATATTATTAAGTTAGACCTTTTGCAATATCTCAAAAGAAGTTATATTATGAAGTTAGACCTTTAAGGGTAAGTTGTGGGGGATTTTAAGCTAGCCATAAGGCACTATGTGTTTATTTTAATACCACAGTCACTGTAACTATTGACGCTAAGGATATTAAGGCTAAACTTTTAGGAAACGTTTAAAAGGAGTACCAATTAAATAAAAAAAACTGTATGCATGCAGGTTTTCAAAAGGGCTTGTAGCAATCAGTGTTGGGGTGGTACTTAAATACATGTACTTAAGTACGTGCTTAAGTACAGTTCCTGTTCCATATATCCATTTGAGTGCCCCCTTTGTAGAGACAGAGAATCTTTGCTGTTTTCAATATTTAGGAAAAACTCCCTTTTCCATTGATAAATTTATTAGGTCCCACTAACACAGGGAGAATGTACACCAAACTTGATCGAATAATCCAGGTTAACACCATCCAGCCCAGCACTGGTAAATCCAATCGAGCTGACGATCTTTCTTAATTCAGCTGAGTCCAGGGACGAAATTCAATTTCCATTCCCACGCCCCACTCACCAGCCAACGACTTGCCAGGGAATTTCTAGTTTCGACAGCTTGGGAATTTCTAGTTTCCGTTTGTATCTTCGTTCCAATACTAGTAAAAATAATCACCAAACTTGTTACAGGAACTCTAAAAGCACTTTAGAGTTCTTGTCTATCCTCTAAAAGCACTCCTTCGATTTCAATTAAAGGATCTTGAGTTTTTTCGAGGTCCACTAACTAGCTTATTGATAACTTTCCAAGTTCTTTTCGGATCTGCTTTATTTCCTCAAAAAGTGCCGAGTAGCACTGTTATTTTTTTTTCCTTTTCAGTGAGTTCGCCATGTTCCGAATCTGTTTAAAATGAGCATTATCCTCCTTCTTTGAAGATCTCAGATAATCTTGAAATGCACTGTCCCCTGTTCAAATAAGTTAACTAGCTCTTCATCAACCCATGGTTTTCTCGGCATACTTGGTCTCTCTCTGAGCGTCTTCAGTGGACAAGTTTTATCATATGCAGTAGTTATGATGCTACTAAATTGCGCAAAAGCTTCACACGGGTCTTTCTGGTTCAAGACAGATTCAAAAGTTGTTGCACTTATTTCTTTTTTAAACAATCAAACGTTTTCAGGCTTAATCTTTCGAACAATTTTATTCTGCTTTTTCTGTTGTGACACTTGTAAATCTAAACTAGATATTACTGGGAAGGGATCAGATGTCGAATTCACTACAATGTTAGAAAACGCCTTTCGGATGTTTTTTGAAGTGACAAACACATTGTCAATCAGGGTAGCAGAGTAATCCGTGATCCTAGCAGGTATTGTTACTGTGGGGAATAGATCATTGGAAACCATAAAATTTATCAAATCTAAGTTAGAACCACCTGTAGATGAAAGACCAAAATTAAAATCACCCATGCACAAAAACTCTTGCTGTGGCCTCTGAACCCCATTAAAAGACTTTGGAAACCTGTGAAATCCTCATACGAAGCACTTAGAGGTTTATTAACTACTGATAGGATAATTTACCTCGCGCCAAGTGTCATACTAAACTCAATTTCAATCAAAAATATTCCTGTCTTACCTTCTCTCCAGACATCAATAGCCTACCTTGGTTTCCATTTAAGTGAATCACTTAAATCAAACCGAGTCTGTCGCGGTTCATTGAAGCTCTACTACTCACGGTAAGCCGATAGCCCGGAAAACTAAAAGACGAGAGAAGACTATCCTGACTAAAAAAACTTTCACAAAGGGCCATAACATGGAGATTCGGACAATTCGAAGGAAAATCAAACATCTCATCATACGAAGAAGTAAGGTGGCAGTTCCACGAACACGCATTGAAACCAGCATTTTCCATAATTCCAAAATACGAGGAATCACAATATTTACTAAACTGCAAAGGTCCATAACTCACTGAAGACTCTTCATTCGCCAAATCTGAAAGCATATAACTATCAATATCAAACGGGCAACTTTCCAATCAGCTCAACCTTAATGCGGTACCGATTGGTAGGCTACATCACACATATTTATACCTAGTAACCACTTTCATAGCTTACAGTAAAACAAAAGAAAAAAAGGTGCAGCTGAGCTCTAGGAATTAATAAAAAATGGTAAGAATAATAAATAAAAAGATGCCAAAACATTGATAATTAATAAACCAAAACAACAAAATATGCACAAGCAACTGAAAGCAATCCGCCAGGGACCGAATCATGCGAGCAATAGTGTCTATTGGGAGTTTTGCCAGAACTAGCCCACGCTCAGATCAGACATTTCGAACTCCAAAACTATCCCTTGCCGTATTAAGAATATCACGACGGCGTTTCGTTACAGTCTTAAACACGAAAATGTCCGATTTAGCAAGTTCAGTTTTGCTCTTGAGAACTTTCCTCGTCATTTAACTGTTTCCCAATTTCGCAATCACCGGTGTAATATCTGTTTGGCCTTGAGTAGTGGAATTATTTAAATGGTAGCAGTAAATACTCTCATGTCATTTTGAGAAAAACCAGTGACTTTCATTTTCTGTGTTATGATATGCGTTGTTGTTGCTTTCAAATCTTCACCCCGTTAACTGCCTCACACCGTTGAAAGCTAGGCCATGCAATTTTCCAATCCTTGAATTTCTGCTCTCAAGCTTTTGTATGTCTGTAATATGCTCTGAAACTTTGGTATAAACACAAGGGATACTGAGGCATAGATTTAACTAATTATCGTCTCGCACGATTGCTTTATGAAATCGCCACTTTTCTGTTGTTTATCCCCGCACTTTTTTAAAAGCTTCTACCTAATGTTTTCGAACATTGATTTTCGCGTTCTTGTAATCTTATCCTCACTAGCAACAATTCTTTCCAACAGGTGACCTGACGAGCTCACTGGCTCGCTGATTTTGAACGCAGCGTACGATTTGCTTTGTTTGTTGATTTTGGGAGAGTTTTTAGCTTCTTCAAACGCAAACTTTACTCTTTTTCCTGTTTTTTACGACTCTTCCTTTATATTAACTTCATACGATACCCAACTTTTCTCAGTGAGCCTTATTTCCTTGTCATCTCCGTAGCAGAAAACAATAACGTTTTCTCGGTCTTTGCTATCTTTAGAGATCTACAGGACTCTGACTGGCCATAACGGGAATCCTTGGAAATGAGCTAGGGCTAAGTCAAACCGTTTAAAGGGCATCGTGAAGATAAAAACGGGAAAACATAAAAACGACGCTTACCCTGTAGTGAGCAGGCCCACGGATGGCATTGGAAATCACCTTCGTGGTGGGTGGCCCGATGGATCATGGAAACCTGCAAACGTTTATTCCATCGTACTCTGGCATTCACAGCAACGGCTATAATATTGTCCAATTATCCAAAGCAAATTGTAAACAGCGCTGTACAGTATTGTACACAATTTCGTTAGTTACGCAATGAAATAAATATCTAAACAATAATCTTCTGTGAAAACTGGCCAAGCAATAATAACTGGTTTTGATCTTAATTGGTCAAAGACTGACAAAAAGCTGAACTCGTGTGTTGAATCAAAGTATATAACAATGAAAAGATCCTTGACTTAATTATTTCGTGAAACTGACAATCTTTGCACCACTGCTGACATTTGGAGAACAAATAAAAAAAAGCTACATAGGTGTTAAGGCCCATTGGCTTGACACTGATTATGTAAGGCAGGCAATTGCAATTGCGTGCAGACATTTTATTGGAACCCATGTTTGTTTTTGCTTGCGCTTCCCATCTAAACTTGATCAATGAAGACTTTAGCTTATGCGAGACAAAAATAGTAAAATTAGTCACGGATAATGGCAGCAAGTTTGTTAAAGCTTTTTGGGAGTATGCTGCTTCATCAGTGACAGAGAAAGAGAGTGAACTGCCAGTTTTTAGTGTTTTGGAAGATTTTGATGGGTTTGACTGTGATGAAGACACTGTTGCCAGAAAATCTGTTCGTCACATTCTCGACAACAGAATAGATGATATCGACAGTGAAAATCTTCATCTCCCTGAGCGTTTGAGATGCTGCATTAATATACTAAACCTGGGTGCACAAAAAGATAGTGAGTGAGCATTTGTTAATATTCCATTTCAAAGACTATCAATCCGCCATATCTTAATGCCAAAACATAAGGAATGCGACAAATTATAGAATAAAAGCTGCCGACAAGATTTTGGAAATTACTAGAAGTTGCCCAGTCGTACCAAATGGTACACGCTGAAAGTCTCTCCACGATGCAGTAAAGCGAGTTGTAGACATATTTGCTGCGGAAAAGCTATCCAGTGCCTGTGATGAACTGAAACTTTCAAAGTTGAAGCTGGTGGAGAGGGATCTGATTAAGGAGTATGTGCTTATTACATATCCATTGTGCCAAGCCTTCGATTCTTTGCAAGGCGAAAAAAATTGCTATGTGCTTTTTGCCAATATTTTATGGTTTGGAGACTAAACTAAAAGGACTTCAGAATATCCATATTCTCAAGCATGCAAGGGCAAAAAAACGTATAATAGACATAGTGAACTTAGAAATAAAAAAAAGTGGCCATGCTGGTCTCCAGTGATGAGCTTGCTGAAGGCACTGAAAAGTCTGGTACAAATGATACTAATAATTTATTTTCGTTAATGAAAGATGATGATACTGTCAGTGATCAAAAAGTAAATATATACACTAGTCTCAAAGCTGATTTCTTCAAGACGCAAGGAGGACCCTCGATTCTTTGAAAAACTATCCGACAGTTGGAATACTGTTTAAGAAATTTCATACCCCTCTCCCATCATCTGCACCTGTTAAGCGCCTATTTTCCGCTGCAGGAGATGTATTGACTGCAAAAACAAACCGCTTAGAAGATGCTAAGTTTTGCTACTAAATGTCATGAATCCTCATTGAAATAAGGACTTTTTTCAGACATCTTTTTCGAAGTCGTGGGATATTAAACTGTGCTATTGGTCATAGTGCTATGGCAACTGTTTAGACGAAGTTTTCATGGCTTAGGTCCAGTCTTCATTGACATATTCTGGTGCCAGATTCCGAAATCCGGACCAATAAAGACCAGTCATCTGTTGACTGATCTGTCAAAAATGACCGGTCTTTATTGGTCCAGATTCTGGGATCTGTCGCCAAAATCTGTTAATGAAGACTGAAATTTAGTTTCTTAAGTAAATGTAATGTATTGTTCACATTGGTGTGATCAGCAAGGTTACCTCACTACATCCGAATATAATAAAACAGCCACGTAAAGCTAATATTTTGTTCATTTTGACTTCCATATCTTTCTACGCCTTGACACCATCAATTAAGCATTCGGATTGGTGATGCATGCGAGAAAATATAACCGAGCTTAATTTTCCTTATTCCTCTCATCACACCAATAGGAACAATGCTTAATGCAGCGTTCAGACGGGCGACACAAGAAAAAAAAAATCTGAAAAGGTAGAAAAGCCTATTTGACATAACAGTTGGATATGCCGTGCTTATTAAGTCACGCATTATGTTCATCCAATGACGCCACTATGAAAAACTATACTGGGTAGACAGTTTTTTATAATTTTTAGACAGTTTGCATTATTATACTGAATGAGAAGCCAATTTTTTTTGTGTTTTTGTTTGCTGTAAAAGTTATAATATGGTTGAAGCTGAGTTGTTGTGGTTTATACCCAGGGCCGTATCCATGATTCTCGCTCAGAAGGGGTTTTACCGAAAAAATATTGTTCGAAAAAACCCTCCCATGAACTTTTTCGAAGATCCTCGAGTAAGATTAGGGCATTTTTTAGACGAATTTGCAAGTCAGAGAAGCATTTTTTGGGGGGGGGGGGGGATTGTTCCAACCTGGTAACCATCCCTCCCTGGATACGACTTTGGTGCTACTAGATTGGAGCTCCTTTTCACTTCTCCACTAGAAATAATGGAACAACTAATATCAGTATCTCTACTGACGACCTAGCCATACTTAATTTAATTTTCTTTACCATGCATAAAAAACACCTTCGAGCCATGTACTTCTGTACTTAAGTACTAAGTACTTACGTACAATTTACTTTGAGTGCTTAGAACTGATACTTAATTACTATTTTGGTTGAGTACTTGGTACTTATACTTAAATTACTTTTTTGGAGTACTTGACCCAATACTGGTAGCAATATCATAGGCAACAACGCTCTTTCATAGCTAGAAACATCATTGAAGCTTTTAAAAGAGCTAATTCGATTCAGAATTAAAAGTTCTGGTGTCCTTTTCGAGAGTAGATAGAAATTGGTGAGCAAGCAGCCATTTTCCAAAAGCATCCAATCAAAATTTTGAGACAGCCATTTTGTTCAGTATAGTTGAACGATCCAGCAACTATGCCTTTAGGGATATTGGGCATGTCTTCCCTCCCCCACAATTATGCAACTGGCCAATTTTTCTTTAAAACTAAATGTTGCTTTAAACTAAATCAAAAGGTATTGTGTTTATGGTTGCCAATAAGACACCTCAGCAATATATCGAGAATGACTAGGGTATTAAGTTGGAACTTTTGGGGCTACTACTATTACTGCTTCTGCTCTTACAATTTAAATAAATAAAAAGAGTGTATGTGTGTCCAGGTTGTCAGAGAGCATGGAGAGAATCTTTCGGGATGATAGTCAGGATTAGGAATTGTTGAAAAAGTTTCTCCAACATACAAATAGTAACCCAAACTATGAATTATTATAGAAAAAAAAAATGAAAAGAATTATTTCAAAAATACTGAAAAGAATTATTAAAAAAAAAAACTGAAAAGAATTTTTTCAAAACTGAAAATATTTCAGTATAAAAATTAAAAATAACTGAAAAGAATTATTTAAAAACTGATAATGTTATATTTTCATAAAAAAGACTATGTCAATAAGAAATGAACAGACAATAGTTTAAAGAATTCTTTACACAAAACAAGTTTTGCAAAGGAAAGTAAAGAGCTCGGTTAAGCTAAAAATGAGCAGAAATAAAGCCAAATAATCTTCCAAGCGTAAAACTGCCACAAATTTCTATCAATAAATAAATAAAACTCAAAACGAACCGAAATTACAATAAATAGCAGATTCAAACTAAAAAAAAGTAAAAACTTACACGAGTAGGGCGGATAACCCTCGTGCCTTCTCAAGCCCAGAGCATAATAGGTATTTTACTGAAAACAAATACACTTTAAATAATTACACTTTTCTTAGTTTCATAAATAAAAAATTAATAACACTTTAAGGGAGAAACAATATTAATCGTTAAGGCAACCGACGATTCACACTCATTTTTTTTTTTTTCAATAAAACACAAATTACTCTCTTAATTTATCCAATGTCATCCGAAGTCGTGGGTGAGTAATGCCCAAGAATATAAACTGAGAAACAATGCCTAGTCATCCCACATTTGAAACGCAGTTTTATTTAAAAGGTTTCATTACAGGAAAACTTAAGCTCTAAACATTAAATAGTTGCATTTCTCTTACTGGTAAAGGTTAATTGTCGTTTGTTAATATTTTAAGACAGTTTTACAGCTTTGGAACTCAACGGAACACAATGGTAATTTCTGTCATTTAAAAATAGCGAGACTTTGAAGGTGAAGCCGTAAATTTATAATTCTGTTAGTTTTGCTGTCTCTAATGAGACTGTAAACAGACAGTAGAACAGTTGACAGCCGTCAGTAGGTCAGCACGCAGTAGAACAGTCGTTTTATTTCTAATGAGAACACTAAACCGAGCTGTTCTTAATATATAGTTGCAACCTAATACTGTAAGTGTAATGAGATTATTTATGGTGTTGTAGTTGCGTTTTGTTTTTAAACCCCCTCCTGAGGTTAGTGTTAATTTTTTTTTTTAAATATTTGTTTGGAGTCTCAAGCTGTCCTCCTCCGTCTCATGCTGTGACATTTGGAGGGGATGTGTTTACTTTAGTTTTTTTTTTGTTAATGATTGATATTTAAAAAAAAAATCAAATTGTAAATGCCCCTCTAAATTTCAACTGGCATTACTGGCTATTACTGGTTTGCTAATAACTAATTGGATAACCAAAGTTAATAAGTTATAATACAACCCTAAGCCAACCTCCTAGCCTGCTCCAGAGAATTGTTTTTATATAAATTTACTTTGAAACAAATGTAGTTCGTATAGTGCTTTGATTTCTCTTCCTTTGTATTTATGATGTGTGATTCTCCTCATTTCTTTATTTATTTTAAGTTTTTTTTTAAGAATTGAATAATTATATTACATCTCTTTTTTCTTAGGAAAAGTTAGATTCTACAAGGAATTCACCTGGAAACCAGCCTCTAGCATCACATACCGAACAAAGAGATAATGTTAGTAAACAAGTTTTATCTGAGACTAGGAATCAACTTTATAGGATATTCAAGGAATCAAGTAGGGCCGAGGCAATTGCACAGGTTCAAGTATGTTGTGCTTCTTTTCTATATCTTATTTCCTATGTTTTCGTCAATTTTGCATTTCTTCTGTTTCTCGCAATTTCCTAGCTTTGTTCTCCAATTTGACGTGTACGATTTTTTAGAAGCACTAATCAAAGAAAATAGAGTTTTTGTGAAGTGTTTGTAGCAATCCATCTCCACCAATTTTGTCCCTTAGCTAGGACAATATTTATTTTATCTGTTGGTTTATATTTTTGTCCTGGCTTGTTTTAGCATAATTTCAAGTTAGATATCTAACGCTAAAAACATAGGCCAAATTCCATATGATTCTATTAATTTCAGCCTTTAAATCATTTTGCACACTAATTTCCAATATTTTTCGATTCAATATTAATAAAGTGTATTATTTATTCTATGAGGGATTAAATTAATATTATATTTTTCTTTCTTTAAAGTATCTTCTCTTTTTGTGCTGTATTATTTACCCCCTTTATATCTATTGTATTGCTCTGCCGTTCCCTCCTTCACATATATGTTTCTTAAAAGCAAGTTCAACAGCAGAAAAACATGTATAGCTAACCGTCGTGTCGTCTGTCTTACGAAAATCTGTGGAGCAATTCGATATTGACGGCACACGTTACCTTGGGTTTCATATTGCTTAGGTCGAACTGTTGCCACGCTTTTCCATATAAACAGACTTAACCTCAATCCCAATCATCTATTGGTGTTTCTGTTCTGTGTTTCAGTTAAGGAGTATTGACGAAGTTTTATTAAAATGTAAATCCCATTTGCCAATCTGATTCTATAGAGGAAAAATGTCTAGAGACTTTGGTCTTACTGTTCTGTGTTGCACTTAAGGAGTATTGTAAATACTTTCTGAGACCACACTGGCTAATCATGACAACGAAAAAACAGTAAAGAAGAAAGAAACGAGGATAATACAAACCAGTGAATAACGTAGACTACAATGCAAATATTTCGGTCAAGACCTCTGCTATTCCGTCCTCAGTGCATGGTAATAAAATAAGTAATTACTGATAAAAATCCGAAGATAAGCTATACCTCAAGCCAAAGATCAGCTTATCCAAAGATAAGCGAAACATTAAAACGGACGTAAAAACTAGAATATGAAGTAACGGTGAAACGGTACCTGTCAAAGCAATTGACAAAGTTACTTTGACAGTGAAAGGCTAACACCACTCAGTTTTGTTTTTAATTGTTGTTTTTTTTATATTTTTTTAAAACGATTTAATTTTTTTTCTCTTTTTTTTTCTTTACCCTTGATAAAGATTACCAGATGTGGAGTTGAAATATTCGGATTTTTTTTATTTATGAATTTTTTGTTGTTGTGTTTGTTTTTAATACGTTTTGTTCTCTGCTTGATTTAAATTAAATCAGTTTTTCTCTCTTAAACTTTTTTAAATTCTCGTAAATATAAACTTTGCTATTCAAGTAACAAACTAGATCAATGTTTTATCAGTCAATTCTGCCTTTCACTGATTTCCCTTATGCCCTTAAATATTTCCTTGGGGGAGGGGGGTGCGAACGCAGCAGAGTAATATAACATTCCTACGATTTAAGTCGAATCAGTCGTGATTTTGATTGGATTCCCAAAAGTATTCCCTGATAGTTGAAATAAGAACATCTTCCCCTGATAATGCCAGTCAAAGCCCTGAGCTCCAGTAAAGGCATAAAATTTTCGACATGATTGACCGGAGAATTGGGGCTCTTATGACAGGTTTTGAACTGCAGTTTTCCACATAGAAGTACAGTTTTCCAAGAAACTCGTATTTTCGGAAAATACTTCGTACTAGCCGTTAATCTGAGATAATTGAAGATTTCGTCATTCATTTGTCTTATAAAGTTTTGTCTCTAGTGTATAATCTTGTGTGTCTTGTTTGTCCAGTTTGGTTTTGTAGGTGTCAAAAATAAGATCTTTTTTAAAAAAATCCTTAAGGAAGAAGTTTGAATTTTTTCCTTTCATAGTTCAATGACTGAGAGGCGAAAAAAAAAGTTCATGAGTTTTTTGATCTTCTAAAGTTGAACTCATTTTTCAGGAGCTTATTCCATCAGACCAAAAGAGTTTACCTGGCTTTGTTCAAGAAGTGGTTACAGTTATAACTGCCATTTGTTTAGAAGGTATTTTTCCTTTTTCTTGTTTATTTTATCATAAAGATTGAACTTCATTAAGTGATATATGTTATTTATGCCAAGGCCAAAAAGAATGTGCAGAAATAGGTTCTAGATATGCAGCCAATACTATACCAGCCCAGAGGATGTTAATATGTTTCAACAAAATTGTTTAAACATATTAATAGATTTTTTTATAATTTAATATCTTGCGTTTCTCAAAAATATTCAAGACTCTAAAAATTGATATAAAAATAAAACATTTAACCTCAAAATAAAACAAAATAAAACCTCAATTGTCAGTTTTGAATCAATTTGCTTAGTTTTCAATAAAGCACTAAGACACTTATGACATTAGGGGAGAATAAGGGTAACAGCTACCCATCCTTTATTTTTTAATTAATCCTATTCATTTTATTTGTAACCATATTATTAAAAAAAGGCCCCAATCCACTTTTCTGTAATTGATTATTGTCTGATAAAATTTATAAATTACGTCTAATTCTGTCTGTGGGTTCGGCCAAGTTTATTACATTTTTTGTCATTAATACAGGCCGTGAATATCTAAAACTTCACATCTTAAGTTTTTTCCACGAAAATGGATTGGGTGGGGGCTCGGGCAGACCTTAAGGAGGACAGGGGGTCACTGCTGGTGTGGTTATTATAAAGTCACATTGTTGAAAGGTGGGAGCGAACTGTCACTGAAAAAGCCTATGTCTGTCCAGCCCAAGAACCCCTCTTGAAGATCTTTGGTTGGAGATTGATCGCAGTTTCCTACAAGCAAGCCCACTCACCTTCCTTCCTCTGCTTGTACAACTGTTTGCCGACGGCATATAAGCAGGCACGCCACTCGTTGGTTATTTTTAGAGATATATTTTTTACAAATAATGAGCGCTAATGAATCATAAATAGAATGTAACCAATGTTTTTATTTTTTTCTCTTCTCTTATCCAATTCGCTTTTCATTCTAGACATTTCTAATTTTAAGCTATGTTTCGACTATATTCCATGTGCTGAAGCAAATAACAGCATGGAATATGTATTATTATATAGGATAACGTTTAGTTTAAGAAATTGCCACTTTATTATAACCCCTTATCTTTTGGTGTAGCATTTCTTGCAGAGGTTAGAGACTGTTGAAAATCAAAAATTTAAATTTATCAAATTTAATCTTGTAAAGAACATAACTGCCGCTATAAAAGAATGTGATTGTTTTTTTCTGTAAATAGCATAAAATAGCCTGAAAATAAAGCTTTTTAGCTTTCACCGTAGTAAAGGTCCTAGGACTTTCTATCAGATATGGAAATTTATTTTCTTAGATAACATATGACATCATTAAACGTCGTTTCATAGAGGTTATATCAACCTCGGGGAAGGTATTGGCTCCAGACGAATTCGTTTTCTTATCCCCAGTAAACTTAATGTACATTTTACCATTGTTGGATTTTTGTTAAATAACTGCGTCTATGTTTAGTTGTACAAAGCTTTCCTTTTGTGGCTAATTATTTAAGCTGTTTTCATCGGTGTCGCATATATTTTTTTTTCTTGATTTCCAATAAGTTGGAACGTGTCTTGTGTTTTGTTGCGTGAAACTGTTGGTGAAACTTAATGCATAAATAATTTAAAAAAAATAAAAAAAATCGCTTTCACTCTGTTATTTCTAAGATTTATTTGTAGGTTTTGTGACTTCTAACTGCATAATGGGGTGTTTGTGGAAATATAGAGTATTCACAGACAAGGGCAAAGCGGCAGCGACTCAATTGGATATAATCAAATTAAATAAAAATGCTAGTCCTCGCTATTTTCTAACAATTCGCTGCTTCTAGCAACAAAGCCTTTGCCGCCCCCTAGAAAAACTTGTCTGACTCATCCCTTTCCCCTCGTTCTTAAAGTTATATCAAACGTCGCTCTACTGAACTAATAAGTTGTGATTTCATCAAATAGAGCATACGTTGTCAAACTAAAATATTGCGTTAATCGTCATGGAACTATATTATAAAGCGATGTTATCAGCTGACCGTGTTAATGTTATTTTCATTCAGTTTACGGGTGAGACATATTTGAAAAAAAATTCAGATTATATGGGAAGTACATCACTTTTATTACGTCATGTCATATTACGTCACGTCACTTATTACGTCATATATGGCCATTAGTTGATGAAAAGACATCAAAAATGTATTTTTGTTTTGTATAGTGATTCTATTTTTAAATTTTGTCGTTTTTTTCTATCAAAAAAAGGCACTAGAACTTTTAATTTCTGTTGGAATGAGCCCTCTCGTGACATTCTAGGACCACTGGGTCGATACGATCCCCCCTGGGGGAAAGAAAAAAAAGGCAAACAAACACGCATCCGTGCTCTTTCTTCTGGCAAAAATTACAAAATTCCACATTTTTGCAGATAGGAGCTTGAAACATCTACAGTAAGTTTCTCTGATACGCTGAATCTGATGGTGTGATTTTCATTAAGATTCTCTGCCTATTAGGGGGTGTTTTTGCTTTTTTTGAAAATAAGGCAAATTTTCTCAGGCTCCTAACTTCTGATGTATATGAGTAAACTTGATGAAACTTATATATTTAAAGTCAGTATAGAAATCAGATTCTTTTGATGTATCTATTGATATTAAAATTCCGTTTTTTAGAGTTTTGGTTTCTATTGAGACGAGATGCCCTTACTATACAGTTCGTTGCCACGAACTGTTTGATATTCCTTTTTTTAAAGGTTATTTTCTTAGTGTTTCCAGCAGACCAAAGTAATGCTATTAGTGCTTTAGACTTTAAGTAGTGATCACTGGATTCGTGTGAAATATTGTGTTTATCGGTTTGGATGCGGCAGTGCAAAAATACAACTGAATTCTTATATAGGTTACACAAGGGAAATACACAGGGGAATTCTTATATAGATTTTTTCTCTCATAAAAAATGTAGTATTCTTGCCAAAGAGTAATGAAAATCAAAACAAAACAATATAGTTGTGAGGGATATCACTACCAAGGTATAAAGCCTGTGTAGATAACCATCAAAACCTTTGTGCCAACCTGTTCCAAAGGATAGAATTGTCTTCAATCCAGATGTGTAGCTACAGTATTTTAATTTGGGGGGGGGGGCAAAAGGGGGAGGCTATTGAAGTAGGTGCTATTCAAGCGGTAGTGAAGAAAAATAATTATTTAACAAACCTGCTACTTGGTAAAAGCATTAGATAATACATTATAAACAAGAAACACATTAAACAATAATAAATATAAGTGACGGTGCTTGGCTTATACTAAAATTGTCAGCAATGAGCTGCTGCAGACGACGGTAGTATAGCGTAAACAAGCTTTCGGGTGGGAGAAGGTGAATGCCTTATACGCTTGGTTTCAGCCAGATTCACCGTTAATGCTGCAGTACATATCCCCCTTCACGTCCCCCAACCCCCACCCCCCGCACAGGATGCTAAAATTAATAATTGAACCAAGCTCTATTCTAATAGCTCCGGGTATCTTGCTATTCATTTGCTCGTAATTTTAAATAGATTTTGACTTTGTAAGATTTAATTTGTTGTACTAAACTTTAATATATGTAATTTATTGAAATATTATTGAAATATTAAATATTATTATTAAATATTATTGAAATATGGAAAGGTAGGAGTACTGCAAGTTCAATTATTGGACCTTTTCTTCTTTAATATACGTCAATGACCTTTACGCAATCGCAGGCGTTGGCCTTGCCCTACTATTCTGAGACGACACGACTAGTTCCGTAATAGGTACAGATGAAAACAGAGATACAACTGGTCGCTGTAAGGAAGCTATTACAGTGGTTTGCTCTCAACCGAATCGTGATATACTCATAGAAGACCCATTTCATCATCTTTTCTCAACTTTCTCACGCCCTGTCGTCCTTTTCCCAAATATCTGACCATTACTATTTACCATTACTAGAAAAATAATTCTTGAAAGAATATTGTTCTTATAGTTGATTAAAATTTATCTTTGAAGTTTCATCTTGATAGACTAAGGATTCAACTTGGAAGGAATTTAGGGTTGTTGCGGTATTTAAAATTTTCCCTCCCTTTTTGTGCCATCAGTTTCCTGTTCAAGTCAGTTTATTATTTTCTAATTCATTATTACCTTAATTATTGTTCCATTGCTTATCTAAATTCTATTAAATCTCGAATTAAGGCCCTTCAACCCCTTCAAAATAAAGCCCCTCTTATATTAAAAGCACTTCTTCCTTTCACATCTACTCCCTGATAAGTCCCCTACCAAGTCTTTACATATTTTTGAGAATATTGCATTTTGATCTCGTCCTTCCAGTTCATTGTGTCCTTTCTAGACTTAAAGAAATTAAAGAATTATTACCATTTGCTCTTGATTCTATGAACTTTCTGATAATTTCTTTTGTTCAGAATAGGTGTAGTTTAAGAAGACTCTGCAAAATTGCCTTGCCCTGCGATTCATACTGAATGATCATGATTTTCTCCTAAAACTCAATTAAGAAGTTTTGGAACATTTATGGAAGTTAGTTGGATTCATATTTTTCTATTTCGCTTTCTAAAAATAATTCTGAACATGGTATCTCATTTTCTTTTTACCTTGAGGATTTTTATTATTATTTCTTTTTTCACTACTTTTATTTTTATTATTATATCTTTTTTTCACTGCTTTTATAGTATTATTTATTTTTTTGTTTAAAGATGTTGGTTTTCGAGTTTCACTCACTTGAGTTATAATTGTAGGAACCCTTTGTAAATATTTCTCTTTCTGTTATAACATATATTATAGTTTTAATTTGTCATGTAGTGAAAGTAGTGTGAAAATCAAAAGAACGTACTCACCTGGACACAGAAGGTCTTAAAAATCTCAATTCTGAACCAACTTCAGCCGGAGCTTTAGATCAATCTATTTAAGGAAACAGTTAAACAAAAAATTAATCTTCTGTTTTAACTATTTTTGGCTTCCTAAAATGTGATTTCTCAAAACCAATTTAACGTTCACCTAATATTTCGTTGTTAATTCATACCCATATTTGTTTTTCTTGGCTATAGATAACCAGGAGATGAAAGCTCCGATTCAACATTTAGAATTAGAGGGATACAAACTTGAAGAACCTATTGATAAAAGTTGTCATAAAACTCCTCAGTTTGAAGAATCCATGTTGAATCAAGAGCAAGCTCTCATCGTTTCTAGCAACAGAAGCAGTGCAGCTAACAATGGGACTGATACAACTGAGCTTACCTTGTCAGAATGTAACACCAGGACTAGCAGTTTGAATCAGACAAAACTCAAGGTAATGCATTTTCTCTAGTTAATCCTAAAACTCAATAAAGTCAATCCAAAAACTCAAAACTCAATCCTAAAACTCAATGTTCTCTACTTAGTTTAAGTAACATTGTGTTTTTTTTTGTAACAGCAAATTTTTCATCAAACTACAAATGACAGGAATTTTTCTTTGCGTGCGACGCAAAGAATTTATTGACAAAAAATTTATTAAGGTCTTGGGTGCGAGGCTTTTCCATATTTTCAGCCAAAAAATATGCCGGAAAGTTAATATTAAGTTTCTTTCAGAAAAATCGACTGTGTAACATCAAACAGTTCGTCTAACAAACTGTAAGTATGGAGCGATTCGGGCAAATTGTAAACGGAAATCTAAAGAAAGGAATTTCGAAAACAAATGACTCTGTATGCTTTGTATACCGATTCCAAATATATAAAACCCATTAAGTTTAATGTTACTCATCAAAAGCTACGAGTCTGAGAATATGTTCCTGATTTTCGAAAAAAAGTGGAAACATCCTCCAAGAGTTAATATCTTAATGAAAGTCAAACCATTAGATTTGGCATATCAGAAAATCCTACTGTAGAGGTTTCAAGTTCCTAGCCACAAAATGGGGTGTCATCAAAAGAGAGATCACAGATACTTGTTTATTTGTTTTTTGTTTGTTACTCCCAGGGATGGGATTGTGTAACCAATAGTTTTAGAAGACTGAAAGAGGGTTAATTAGAACGAAAATTAACTGTTCTGGTGTACTTCTGAACCAGCAAAAGATATTGTGCCACAAAAAAGATGCGTTTGCTGTCGTTTTGCGGAGCCAAACCACGATTTTTCTCCAAAAAGAACCAAGTTGCTACAACTTGGAAATTTTGATATAAAGCCAATTGATGTAAAAGCATAAAAAACTATATAATATACTGAGCTTCGTAGTTACAGGGGAAGTTATGTCGCACAGTGACGTATTTGTTCCTTATAAATTTATACAAGATAAACGGTTAGTATGGATATTTATCTTATTGCTTATTTTAACTAAATTAATGCAGTTGATTTTCCATAGTTAATGTATATAATAATAATAATATATTGAAAACCCGTCGTACACAGTAAATGTACAATGACAGAGTATACAAAATAGTCTAAAAAGAGGAAACAAAAAGAACACATGATCAAAAATAACAACAGAAACAACAACTTCTTCGAAAATAACAGCAAAGACCGCAACTTCTGAAAGGAGAAAAAAAAAAGAAAAAAAAAGGCAAGCAAGAGGGAAAAATAAACAAGCAAACTTGCCCACTCGTGTTTTAAAATTGCTAGTTTTATTTTTGCCGGCTAATAAGTATCTCAACAGCTAGATTTGGGTCAGCTAGGTTGTAGCACCGAATCAGAAAACTATTTTTTTGTCTACGGTGGTAATTTTAGTAGGTACTGGGCAAACCCGATAAACAAAGAGCGGATTTTAGACTTTTCACGGTTTGCAAATAATTTCCAGAAAGGGGTCACAGATAATATATGTGGTAGAGCGGTAGCGTTGTAAATACTTGCCAGTAGTGGACGGTTGAATCTCAGAGTGGATTTAACGATCAAAGCATAGGAGCTGGAAATTCGCCGCTCAAGACGTGAGATCAGGAGAGAGCAGATATGCTGTAATGAGATACCTATTGGCAGCCCCAGATATACTATTTTATTAACTGGTTTTACTGAGCAATCACCCAGTGTGACATTAGAAGAAGGGTCATTCTTCCAATTGTATAGCAAGACTTCCGACTTTTGGGAGTTAAATGTCAGACCGACTTTCTCGTAATTGGACTGCAGATATGAGAATATTTCTGAAAGGTGGTTAAGCGTCCGGCTGAGATTCAGCGTGTCATCAGCATAACATACCAGGGAGATGTCAATGGAACTGAGAATGCATGGCGAAGGACAGCTGTCTTGAGGCTCAATAATGTAGTTGTTGAAGAAATTGGGGGATAAAACTGCCCCCTGACGGGCACCTTTGTGGACTGGTATCAAAGCTGACCGTAAGGCTGGCCGAAGGCATTTATCGGGAGGGAGCTTGAGTCACATGTGAAGGCGAGAGTAAAGATCATGGAAAACCCTAATGATACGTAGCACACAGCTCCCCTCTGTTACAACATAATCACCCTGAGGAGAACTATCTAAGAAGTCGTCCAACTCAGCTTCGTATCTTTCCTTGAGGGCTGGGTCAGGAGGCAAAAATTCTGACCCATAGTACGCGTACCATTCATAATCAGGGATAGCAGATGCGGACAAAGACTCATCGTTTTTAGAGGACAGAAAACGCCAAAGGAGAGAAGGATTAATTTTGGCCCTGGCAGATTCGCTATCAATCAATTTTTTTCTGTGAGGTTTTAGCTCCTTCGTGAATTTTCTTTTTGTGAGCAGGCGGATTGAATTGACTATCCCCGAACGGGGTCGTCCACAAGAAATCCATATATATATATATGACAGCACCAATACGGGCAGCTAAAGCAAGGGGCGTTTCTGAATTGTCTGAAGTAATCAAAATCTAAAAACGTGTCAAAAATGAAAATGAAGAGCGAAGACAAACGCCGTTGGAAGAACAGCGGGGGCATGTCAAAAATGAAAATAAGGAGGAAAGACGCACACGGTTAGAAGACAGGCGACACCGAGCTTGTAATTGAGTCAAATACGAAAACGAGGAGCAAAGACACACTCGGTTGGAAGAACAGGGGCGGCTTGTCATGAATGAAGATGAAGAAGCAAAGACACACCGTGGTTAGAAGACATGTGACACTGAGCATGTGAGCAAGTCCAAAATGAAAATGAAGAGCTAAGACACACGCAGTTATAAGACTAGCGGCACCGATCATGTGAGTGAGTCAAAAATAAAAATGAAGAGCAAAGACACGCGGTTAGAAGAACAGCGGCGTCTTAATCTTCGTCACCAACAATGTGTGGCACAAAACTAAGTACATACATACAAAGATGCCATAAACTCAGTAAGTGTTACATACAAGTCTTTGGGACCCTTCAATGTTGCTTGTATTCACTGTGGAGCCCTCCATTATCCCGAGGAAAGAGTAGCAAACAAAGGTAATTCATTTGGAGATTACTGCTTGTACGGTGGAATTACAGTTCACCACCACAATTTCTAAATGAATTGGTTTGCGTTTTTTTAGGACGTCACTTGCTCTCTGAAGAGTTTCATAAACGTATTCAAAATTTAAACTCTTGCTCTAGCTTCATTCAACGTAAGCGATGATCGAACCATAAATAATCGTAATATATTTAGCTTTAAAGTAGTTGGAAGAATTTATCACAAAATCAATTTAGTGGCCCATCCGTCACAAACTACTGAAGGCGAAATTTAGCCACCTTCATATGGCTAAATGTACTTTTGAGACCCCAAGGAAGCTGTTGAGGAACGCCTTACAGATCCTTTAACTTATGGGATCCCTCGTAATCTATTGAATCACTTGGAAGAAGTATTTAGAGACACAAACAACTATGCCAAAGGTTAAGAAAAAATGCGAGAAGTAGAGGATGTACAAGTCAACTTGCTGCTTCATTGGGACAACAGCCTCCAAACGTCCAGCTCATTTTTACTGTGGCAGATGGTGTTGATTATATACGATTCAACCCTCCTGCTCGTAATGAAGCATGCGCTGTGCTTACTCTTAATGCTGGCTATTGTTTTCCACCAAATGACGTGGTAAAACAACGTGGCAAAAATCCTGTCATTTAAAAAAAATACCAACCATCGTGTGGAGCCTTTTACCTACCCATGATCTAGATGGGTCAAAATTTGAGAATATTGGTTAAAAGCCTTAATTTTGAAAAAAAAATTATATAAATGACATCATATTTACAACCTATACCTAACATGAGATTACAACAATTCATAATCCTTAAAAAAGAAAAAAGAAAATCTTAGAACTCATATAGCTGCTTTTTAAAAATGATTTGGATGATTACTGGGTTTCGAAAGTTGATATGAAGAAATGTTCAGTCAGCAATGAAAGATCAGGTGATACCGTTGCTGATAGACAACATGTAAAGAAGACACCAAAGAAGAACTTATCCCCAACCACAGGCAGGATTGAACCTGCAAACCTCTGATCAAGTCGCACACTTCCATCCACCGTACTGTAACAGGTATTGAATAATTTGATTTTTCCACAAAAATGTGTATATACGTTGGATAAAGGAATTGTAATGGCAATGCAACTGTTTATTACAAGTCATTGGGATCCTTCAACTTTCTATTTGTTCCTTGGGGAGCCTTCGATTTCCCCGAGAAAAAATAGCAACATACCAAGTGCCGGTGCCTGGCTTCAAAATTGGCTAGACATTTTTTTTTCTTAATTGGCATATTGACGTTCTGGCCAATAAAATGATCTAAAAAGGTCGCAACTTTAAGGAAGAACTTGTATTTTTCCCTTGATGGTTGTATTGAACCTATGACGATGGCATGACATCAAGAAGAGGCTCACATTGTCTGCGGTTACAAGACTAATGAGAATAAGAATCAATATGAAGGATTTTTATTACCAATCTTTAGAAATACAAAAAAGTAAAAATGTAGTAGAGAAAAAATGAAAAAAAAACAACAAAACACATCGAACAAACGAACAACTTAAATTAATACTTCAATAACTAAAAAAAAAAAAAAAAAAAAAATTCAATAGCGAAAATGTTTACATAAAAAGACAAACATTACACATTACTGACTGTATTTTAAAACATACTATGCGTTGGGTCTATAGATTTCGGGAGATTTCCCCTCCTGGTCGCGATCACGACGATGGGGTCATCGAGTCCGTAACAAGCTGAAATCTGGTGGTTTTTTCACTGTGTGAGAAGGCTCAGCAGATATTTTGCAAACTAATAGAACACTGTACGGATTGTTTTTTTTATCATCAAAAGTAAACAAAGACCAGAAAGGTGACAAAGCTAAGATATGAGGGGTGGCAAAGAAATTGAAGATCCGTGATAGAATTCGGCGGTTATATAGGCGTTTGCCTATATACCGCTAGAATGCGGAAGTTATATAGGCGTTTGCCGATATATACAAGCCTTTCGCGTAGCCATGCCAGGGCCCGGTCTCAAAACTACTACATGTTTTTTTTTTCTTCTTAAAACTGGAAAATTGACATTTCTGGCCACAAAGACGTTCTAAAGAGGTCACAACTTTAAAAAATTCGTATTTTTCCCAGGGTGGCTGTATCGAACATCTGGTGATGTCTTGACATCAAGAAAAGGCTCAGATTGTCTCCGATTAGAAGAAAAGCGACAAAAAGAATCCATATATAGAAGCCTGCCGCGTGCCTAGTGTCGGTTCTATATATCTCATTGTGTACGCAGGGGAGTGAGGGAAGGATAGGATACCTAAAAGAGTGCTTTTCAATGCCTAGATTGTGTAATTCTCCACGAGCCTTGAGATTAACACAGAAAATGGTATGGGGAGTAATGGTATTTAACTAAACTGATTTGTCTTTTATTTCGTAAAATTATACACAGTAATATGTAAGGGTGCATTATCTATTATAAAAGAGGACTGGTGGGTCATTTTGTAGGCGTAGTGGAGAAGAAGGCCTGAAAAGGGAATTTTAGCAAACTGCCCAAATGTCCTAGCCCTGATTTTGCATTCAAATAAATGTGAAATGAGTTTTGGAGAGAAGAAAATGAGGAGAATAATATCTAATTCCTCTTGAAAATTTTGTGTCTTTTAAAATTTTGAAAATTTTGAAAATTGTTGCCTTTAAAATGAGTTATTGGGGAAAAAAAGAGAAGAATTAATATTTCATCCCTCGTGATTCTTCCAAAATTTTTGGTATATGCCTTTACTATTGGTGCTTGGGGGTGGGGTGGGGGGAAGGGCTATACTACCATAATTATAATCTTTTTCTATGTGGTATAAAACAATTCTTTCGTATGTCTATCGGCACAGAGGTAATAACTCGAGGTGGGACATGATGGGCCTCACTAGGAAATTTCTTTAGGACGGAGGGGGGCTGGTAAGGACTACCAAGAGCTTATGTTTCAACAATTGAAATGGTTTTATTTATTTTTTCCAATTTAAATATTTCAAGGTATTTAAACATAAGTATACAATATGTTTAAATATCTAAGAACCCTATTGTGGTGGTCCTGATGGCTCCAGCTTCTTTAGTAAAAATTTACCCCTCTCCATCCGCCCACTTTTACCCATCTCCATCCGCCCAGAACCCTTTAGTAAAAATAAAACTAAGAGCTTATTCAACAAAACTACTGTTCATCGAATATTTTGACTAAACATTCAAATTTTTTCCAAAGTTTTTTTTTTCAATCAAAAATTTTTATTCTTAAGCAGAAAACCGGAAAAGGTCAGTTGCTACTAATCATTTTATAATTATTGATATATACAGTATAATTTCAAGAAATTTGGGGTTTATCAGGGGTAGCGTCATTCCAAACCGAAAGTAAGGAACAACGCGAAAAATCAAAACGAACAGAAATCGTCATGTATATGAGGGGGGGGGGGGCTCTCCCTCTTTAATCCCTCGCTCTTTACGATAAAGTTTGACTTTCTCGTGACTGACTGCTGAATTACTAGATCTGTCGAATCAGAAAACTAAGCTTTTTTTAAAGCACTAGAAAAGCTCATAATTGGCATTGATTTTTCTTCTTCAATTTTTTCAAGAATTAAAACATCTGGCTGTGATAATACTTCTTTCTTTTAACATACAATTCTTCTTTAAACTCATGGTTATTACAAAATGATTTTCTTAGAGTACTGCTATTACTTTTTTATCGAAAATTTTACATGTTAGGTCATAATTTTAAATTTCTTAAAGACCAGTTCAGTGGTGTAAATTTTTTTGCGTGGGTGGGGGAGGGGGAATTTGTCATCATTTTATAGTGAAGATAGCGTAAAAGCACATTTAATAAATTGTTCAATGTTAGGTTATAATTATGAATTTTTTAAAGAAAAATTTAGTTGTGTCAATTTTGATTTTGCGGGGGGGGGGGGTTGTCATCATTTTTATAGAGAAGATACTGAATAGAGCATCTTTAATAAAATATCCAACCAAAAAAGATATTTTTCAAAATATAAAGGGAAGGGTTGGCGATGGGGCAAAAAATATGGGTGGCACATATTCCCTATCTACTGGTAGGGACATAGAAACCAGAGAAAGAAATTATGACTGATTTTAAAGTCCTGTTTGTTGACCTGGGCGAGACATTGAAATGATTTGAGGACTAAGGCAAATGATGCTCATCACTATCTTACGATGCTATCAGTGTCTAAGTTAAGGAAGCCTCCACTGTACACGATGATAAAGAAATTGCCTAAAATCTACCTATTTTGTAGACAATTGTCGTTAGCCTATTACTGCCCGGCCATGTTTCGGCATAATAAAATGAATTCTCTGGCATTCCCCTGCTGCCAACAGAGGAACATCTTGTACAAGCTGAAGCACTCATTTTGGCAAAACTCTCTGCCTAGACCTAGGGAAGGGGAAATCACTCTGATAAGATATATAAAAAGATAATCATTTTGAACTGCCAGAGTACAGTTTAAAAGACAATATCAAATTCATATCATAGCATATCAAATTCATAACATAGCATATCAAATTCATATCAAAGACAATATCAATTCATATCAAAATGATATGAATTGAAAAACATCAGTAAAGTGAAGTAAAGCCGCCCATTTCTCGGGCCAAGGATATGCAACCCAATCAGGGAAAAGTAGCAATGAATAAGATCACTCAATTCACCAAAATTTTAAGAATAAAATGAAAGGAATTCAAGACACCTAATATGGTGACCCATACTTATGAAATGTTCAAAGAAAATTTCAATGATAAAAACGCCGACTTACTTAAAATATACTTCAAAATTTAAAAGTCAAGTCATTTAGAGTTCATATGTTATTCGATATCTTTATTGTGTTTATTTAATTTATTATTTATATCTTTTTATATTGCCTTTAAGCCTTCGTCATTAACTGGCTTTATTTACAGAATCTGGAAATTTCCACTGTTTTCCAACTAAATAGACTTATCCTAAACAAATGGAACCCTAAACAAATGGATGTTTCAAATTTCATTCGATGGCTCTTCCACTTGAATTTCAGAAAAATCAGTGCCGAAAAAAAACTTGATGTTCTGGTTCATATCCTCTATGTCAAGGTAGTTGTTTTCCAAATTGTAGAATTTAGAAAAAAATGTCGAATTTCTTGAAATGTTAAAGGTTTAGTTAATAAAATAAAACTTTAAGGCTGATAGCAAGGAGAAAATTTTGAAATGTGTTAATATTCTTGAAATGGAAAGTGTTTTTTTTTCGGACATTGACGTAAAAAATCTGAAGTTTTGAAGGAAAAAAAAACTGTTATTCTTGAAATACGGAAGATTTAGTAATAAAATTATGAAAGTTTAAGCTATTTAGAAGGAAGTAATTTTTTTATTTCTTTTTAAAAAATCTTGAAATAGGAAGTGTTTTGTAGTTGAAAATCGTAAGAATGAAAGATCTTAAGCCGAACTGGCCAGCCATGACAAAAAACCAACAAAGAGAAAAATCTCAGTGAAAAAAAAACAAACGAGACTGCGACCAGTGGAGAGAAAAGAAACGAAAAATGTAAAACAACGCGTGGAGAATGTAAAACAACCAGTGGAGAGAAAAGAAACGAAAAATGTAAAACAACGCGGATATTTCGCCTGTATCCAAACAAGGCGTCTTCAGCACGAAAGAAACACAAGAGGAACAAGATAAAAAAAAACAAGCTAAAACTAAAAAACCAATAAAACCACCACAAAAAAAATATATATATATATATATATATATATATATATATATATATATATATATATATATATATATATATATATATATATATATATATATATATATATATATATACAATTGGCGCAAACTGATCCACGTAGGGAAAAGATGCTATTATAGAGTTGCTTCAGTGAGAACACCAGAGTAACTGAGTAGTTACTCTGGAGGTTAAGAGGCTAACGCAGCCAACCCGACGCTTTGACGCTTTGTATCGTCCCATATACCAGCAAGAACTCTGATAAATTTTCGCTTTAATCGGGAATTAAAAACACATATTTTGTTGTCAAGTGTAAATTTCTTTAGCACTCATTGATTAAGTGAAAACCTACTGCTAATAGTAAACGGGAAATTTAATGTTGCAATATGTCTTACCACTCTTTGTTCATGCAACCGCTTTTGCTGGAATCCTACTTGACAGTACTATTGTTTGGCCTCCATGAATTATCGGTGATGTCTAATTCGGCAGTTTTTTTTATCGTGCAATCACTTTGCACTTTCGCAATCACTTAAAGATGGGCAATCTTTCCTTCAAAACTTCTTTTGTGAATAATCCCAACAACACAACCTATATATCTACGCGCTAAATTAACACTGGAATAGAGCTTGGTTTTATTCTTGCGTAGCGTTATATTTACCTGGGAAGGATCTGTGTTTTGCCGTCACAAGTGTGACGCCCAGCTGACGTAGCTCAGTGTAAAAAGTTGTCAGTCTGAATGAAGCTGAACTCTTTCTCTAGATCAGTTCAGGTTTAACAATACTATTTGGCCCATATCTTAGTGAGACATTGCAACCTTGGAGTAAATATGGCTAATCTGTGATATTCGATCTGCCGATAGAACGCATTAGAAAACTGTGGGTTTGAGTCATAGCCGTAAAAAAAGAACCTTAAATAGCAATTGCTCATTGACCTACAATCCGTATGGATTCAGCACTGACAGTCTTGATACATCTTAGCCTATGTTGTTTCTGCCAACAGATAATACTCGGCGGAAACGATTTCCAAACGAATTCGACGTTGAAGATGAATATGAGAATTCTTTTTTTTCATGCTTATTTGTACCGTGAAAATAGCTGATCGGATTATTTCGTAACCTCTAATGATTTTTTAGTAAGACGAATTAGTTTTTCATTAATTTCATTATATCACTCTTAATAAAATTTTTTTCTATATATCTTCTGATACCCCTCCCTACTCCTCTGTGTATTTTCTTGTACGTGTCTTCCTTTTCTTAACAGATGATGTTTTCTTTTCAGAATACATCACAAATACAGGCCTCCCACTGGGTTCATAATTAAGAAAAAAGTTCATAAAATTCATATTTTTCTTGTCATCTGCTGGAAAGCACTTGTAGTTGCTGTCTTTATCCTTACAAAAGGCAACGAAGCAATTGTGCAAGAGGAGTTTCCCTAACTTTAATGTAGTTAACCCAATGTAACTTTGTTAAAATCAGTTATGCTGTCATCTATGACGCGGAATTGTTGAAACGGCTGTCATTTATAAATTTAAATAAATGGATGGCAGCAGTAGGGGACGTGACCGAACAAAATATAATGGAATATTTTCTAATGCTATCAAGACTAATCTGAAATTCTCGTATATTGTCCTTTTTTTCTTTATCAAGACGATGTGAAATTGTTTTATTTTTCTTAGAGAAATTCAAAAGTTTCTGAGGTGCACATATAAAAAGCACACTCACAAGTTCATAAAGTTTATATTTTTGTGGTCAAAAGTTCATTAAGGTCTAAAAATCTAGCGGGAGGCCTACAAAGATGAAAATTGATATCTCTACTAAAAGTAGGTGCCCTTCTTGTGAGAAAGTTAAAATAAAATGAAAACAAGAATCACTCAGGTATGGGTTTTCAGAGCAGAAAGTTCTATGAAAATAGTTCAGCTGTCCAAAAAAACTGAGAAAAAAAACTTGAAACTTTAATATATTATTGATATCATTTCTATAAGCGTAATATATGTTCTTGTAAAGCTGATTTAATATACGTGTCTGAGTTTTACAGGAAATAAAAAATTTTTGAGCACTCATTGATTATATGAAAAACCTGCCGCTAAAAGTAAATCGGAGAGTTGAAATTAATTTAGAATTGGTCTTACCGGTCATGCGTTTGCAGAAACCCTAATGACCAATATCGTTTATTGATCCCCGTGCATTATCGGCGAGGCCTAATTGCTGCTTTTATCGTGCAATCCAAGTCGCTTGCACTTAGATGGCCAATCTTTCCTCAAAAACTTCCTTTTTATTCCCATATTTACGGCACCATTTACTTAAATGTATCTATTATCTATATATTATCTATATATGCCGCTATTTAATAACCTCGTTTCGAAACCTCGAGCTTTTAAGGAGCTCGAGCTCGTGCTTTTGAAGCTCGAGCTTTTGAAGCTCGAGCTCGTTCGAAGCTCGAGCTTTTGAAGGAGTCAACAGAGGGATTTGCAGGAATAATATCCCCATGAAGATCGTTCCAGATGGAAATGCAATTGCGGATAAAGTTCGGCTCTTGGCGTGTCCTCTTTAGATAATTGGACCAAGCTGTGTGCCTTTGCGTCAGTCTTGTTGGCTAGACAAAGGGGGTAACAATGCGAGAGAGCTCGTTTGAGGAAGGTGAGTTCATGTAATTGTAGAAAACAGCCATCGACGCTACATCAAACCTTTCATTTAGAGGCTGGAACGAGTCTTGTGTAAAAATATATTAATTTCGTTACAGCAAGTAATATAATTCTGGTAGACTGCAGAAATCGTATTTCTTTTTGTTTTTAAATGTGTTACATTATTTACATTTTACATATTTGTACATAAATACATACATACATTGTTTTATTTAGGCCGTTGACGAACCAATTTATGCTCCCAAATACGCTGAAGTGTGTAAATTGATGTTTGAGAAAGAAGTGCCCTCGGCCAATGGAACTGGGAAAGTTAGTTTTAGGAAGCTTCTTCTCGACAGATGTCAGCAAACTTTTGAAAAGGAGAAGAAGGACGAAGAAGAAATTGTATCGAAACAGAAAGCCTTACAGGAAGCCGATACAGAGGAAAAACAGAAAGAACTAAAAATGGAATTGAACGAGAGGATAGCAAAAACAAAACGTATTATGTTAGGAAATATCAGGTAAGTTATCAAAATGACTTTTTGACCTGACAAGAAATATCAGATCTATGCAAGAATCTATACATTTTTATATTTATGCTAAGTATCTTAATCTATACAAGAAAATTTTAATCTAGAAAGTACATTACATATGTAACTTAATTTCTATATATGTTGTAATTTACATATTTAACACAAGGTATATACAATGCCTGTGATTAATTGATGTGAAGGAATATTCTGTCTTCAAGTGCAATGACCATTACAGTAATTATTTGACATTCAGCTCCTGGAAAATAACATATATATTCGTGCAAAAAGTTGTTGCTCTTTACATATTAAAAATTTGTTTTTTGTTGGGAGGGAGGAGGAGGATGGATGAAAGAAAAAGGGCATAACTTTCGAAAATACTGGATATTGCCATTGAGGTTTTACCTGTAGCCCCGGTGGTTTTACCTGTAGCCCCGGTGTAGCCAGGTGGTTCGGACCTGTAGCCCCGACTCCTCTTATGTGCATGTGTCTGGTCTTAGTAATGGTCTATGGTTTCTTTCGTAGAAATTAAATGATTTTCAAACTGTTTTGCAGACTGTTATCGAGTTGAATAAAAAAATGAAGTGGATACCGCTGGATTAATTACTTTTAGAATAGAAGGGTGTGAGTGTAGTGGCTCCATAGCTCAGCACTTGGAATTGTAGTATTCAAACTTAGAATCATTGAGTTTGTGTGTCTTAGTATGTTCGGGTTTAACCGCCACAATGCGTTCATGCTGATACACTTAATGAATCATGATGACCAAAATATCGAAGTTTGATTGCGGCTATATTACCTCTAATAGGGCTGTTAAAGCCGTAATTCCTACTGAAGGATTGATCAATTGATCAATTGCATAGATAACGGGTTGTTTCTAAAGAACGTAGTGAAAAACTAATTGAGATCAGAGGGGGAGTCATTTACAGAGGGGGAGTACTACCACCCCCCTCCAATTCCTAAATATTCTTGAATTATAGGAACTTTATATTTAAACTATTAAATAGATTGTTTTTTCTTGGTTACCCCCCTGAATGTTATACCCCCTTGGTTACCCCCTTGAATGGGACGAGTTGCTCTCATTTACTTCTGACAGAGATTATGTTGGAAATCTGTGTAGGGGGTAAAACATTCACTTATGTCCTTCCTGAGGAAAAGCATACACTCGATTATATGTCTGGTGGTGGAAGTTAACAATGGTAGGATGGGGCCAGGGGACCAAGCTTTTTCTAATTCAAAATAATCACCAGCTTTTTATATAGCGAGTAGTTTCACTCGACTCACGGGGTCAAAACAAAAGAGGTTCGAGAGGACTCGACCTAAATATTCGAATCATCTCCTTTAAAAATAAAATATGAAAACGAAACAAACTTGTAATGACCTTCGATAGAAACGAAGAGTATGAAGGAATAAAAAAGGAATATAAATATAAAGTAATTTAAAAATATAAAGGAACATAAAAATATAAAGGAACATAAAAATATAAACGAACATAAAAATATAAATGAACATAAAAATATAAAGGAAAATAAAAGAATAATTGAGAAACCAAATTAGTGATTTTCAACAAGTATAGCACAAAAGAAGTAAAATAGCGAAAAGACAGCAGGTTTACCTCCCAAGGCGTATTCAGTGCTTGAAAAATTGGAAGGAAAAACAAGGTATATATAAAACAAAAACTGACCTTTTGAGACTTCAGTTTCCGTTTTATGTAAACCTTTTCCTTCCTTCTTAGAGCGCTGAGGACGGTAGAGATCTACTTTGTCAAAATATCTGATTTTTTTTCAGCAGCTGGAAATCTCCCTCGTTTTGGTCCCTTGATTGTTTATATATATATTTTTTTTGCGTTCTTAGTTTTTTGTCGAATGTCGTATAACTTTTTTTTTTTTTTTTTTTTTTTTGAACATCGTGAATAAATAATGTGGTCTTAAAACGTTATTTTAGTTAAATTACCAAGTAAAATTTAGAAGGTTTTGTTTTTGTTTTCTTAATCCTTCTTATAAATTATAAATCTTCTGTCGCTTTTAAGGATCTTTTAGGGTTTCTTCTCCTTTTGTTTGCTTAGTTAGGAAATCACACTTTAAGGACATGTCCTTTCCTTAATGAGGATTTTCATTTCCGTAGTTTCCTTAAGCTTCTTTGCTAGTGTGCAAGACGTAAGTTACCACTGGGTAACTTACGTGGTAATGGTAAGTTTTAGGTCAAACTTACTGGTAAGTTTCAAAAGTGGTAAGTTTAAGCTTTTGATGAACAAAAATGTTTTCAGTTGAAACAGATACATCCCTAAGAGAGCTGCCACTTCACTAAAATCTAAAAAAAAAAAAAATTCATTCATCAGACGCAATTCATGAGTCATACCTCGTTGAGCTTATGCTGATGTTGGACTACCTCTTTTTTATTTTTCTGTCTGAGTAAAGAAAAAAAAGGGATACGCGATGAGTCAGTCAATCCGAATAAATCAGACGTTCATAGCAGAGCCTCTGCTATGAACAGAGGTCAATTTAATTTGGTGAATTTATGATTTGTGAATAATATATCCGGGTATAATGTGGGTAGTAAGGCCTATTAATAAAAAATATACCCGTCCAATCTCTTCTAATCTAGCTTTGCGATAATGACACAGCAGCAACTAGTGCCCAAACATAAATCTTTCCATCATCCGACTAGATTCTGAATTATTTATGGATGAAGCGTCGTTCTAAGGAGGTCTCCACAAAATCAAATTGAATATTTATTTTGGAATCTTGGTATTCAAATGGATACTTGTCCTGGCTTTTGCCAATGTTTTGACTTTTTATCTTATTTTAAAATCTTAGCCAAGTCTGTGCCTCATTGTCTTTAGTTGTTTTCCATGCTCTCTATCCGCCCATCACTGCATATGTTTATCAAATACCTTTCATGATTTATTGCAGTCGTTAGTATTGGGTAAAAACAAAAATTCACTTATCATTTCTGATTTGTTAAACTGCTATTATTACCAGCTTTAATTCTGCTTGGTGCAAGGTAGCCTAGAAATTTTTTTTGTTTTTAATGCGTAAGTTTTTCTTCCGTGAAGGCTGTGCAATTAAGGTATCAAAAAGGAAGGTTTGGTATATAGGATTTTACGAATGTAAAATTATTGCAGCTTATTCTTAAAGGTAAGATTACATGGTGAGTAAAGCCATATGGTACCAAATAAATTGCATAATTTAGCGCATGGATTCGAGCCAGAAAAAGTCTAGTGATGCACAAAACACTGCGTTCTTTTGAACGATTACCTCTTCAACAGCAGATTTTTAAAGTTTCAGTAGGGCTTCAACTATTCCTGAAATTTCGGGGATTCCCCCCTCCCCAAAAAAAGAATGTCTCCCCCCCAAAAAAAAGAATGGTTCCCCAAATCCCCGAATGTCACTCAATCGTTATGTCACCCCTAGTGACTAACCCTAGAAAATATGTCTATCTGTAAGCATTGTAGTTGTTCATTAGTCAAAAAGACTTGTCGCCAAAAGCATCACCTTGCGCTATGTGAAAAGGCACCCATTGACAACCGTGATTATTATGATGTGCAGAAATCATCCATCCATAAGCAATTCACTGCTGTAACCATGAAGCGCATGAAGAAAGAGTCGTGTGAAAGAGTCAATGGTGCAGAATCTGAAGATGTCGGCACTGATTCCAATAGTTCTGACGAAGGTGGATCTAATCAAGTCCCAGTACTTTCAAACGCTTTGGCTGGAACATCATCGTTTCCCAGTACTTCTGGGTCTTCTGTTCTGACTCCCCTTGTTCTTTCAAGTTCACTCCCTCTTCCTTATGTAACCAAAGCGGCGCAGCAACCAAAACTTACGTGTATCCAAAAAGTGACCATAGAACAATAGGAAGCCTGCGACAAAGCTTGGGCTCTTGTGTTTTATGCACACATTATACCATTCTCTGTTGTCAAAATGAATATTTTGCAGAGGCGACAAGAGCTACAAGTCCAGCCATGAGGGAAATTTCGGATCACAAAAGTGCGAATCAGATTTATCGACCAATCTGTGCCTTCATGAAAGAGTCGTGGGTACCTTTACGGTCAATCGATAGAAGGTGTGATATAAATGAGAGCATTCAGGATATCAGAAAAGTGCTATTTGATGATTGAAACTGGAGCAATTAATATCCTGTTTGAAATTCTTAAAGCCAATTTCACTTAGGTGTCACTTCTTTGTAGCAGAAAAAGTTTTTGCTTCGTGGGTCATCCCATACTTGAATTAGCGGATGCGGCATTTCAAGGAGACTACCGTTTTGCCAGTCTCAAAGGCCGAGGAAAGGCGAATCCACAAACAGTTAGAAAATAGGAGGATATTTGTATATGATACCACCCTGGATGCAGCTACTCTACTTAATCCGCTTTTTGGTGCAAATTTACTGACGGGGTGAGTTTACGGATGCAGTAAGTCGAACCAATGATTTTGCTAAATTTCCCTACCGATTTCGGAAAGATGATGATTCATTTAACGAAAGATCTGAAGCTGACTTTGTCGGGGTCTTGAACACAAAACTCTGTAGCTACGTCTCCAAAAGTGGCCCACTTTCCAAATCATTGTACTTTCAGACTGCAAAAGCTGTCGAACTGGCGGTTTGTTGGTGGGTTTTTTTTTTGCGAAGTTGGTGCTTTCGGGAGAGGCTGTAAAAATCAACAATTTGTGTTACCATACCCTCCTGCGACAAACTCTGGCCAGGTTATGGACTAGTACAGACCCACCGTAGAAATCACATCAAGCATGAAACAGCGAATGAAATTCTAATGGTCTGTCAGTCACTCAATAGCAAAAAAAATGAGCATCGCTTTACAGCTCCAAAAATGTCTGGAAATCGACGGGAAGGACTGGATGGGATGATCCTATCAATAGTTCACTGCCACTTGATAGTGGAGATAGTCTGGTGGAAGATGATCTGCCAGACATAGCGTTTGAAGATGCACCATATGAGGAGGAGGAGGAGCAGCTTGAGCAGCTCTGATTTATCTCTTTTAAAGAAAATGGTGCAAAAATAAAAAAAAATCTTTTCAGTCTGTCAGAGGGGAGAGAATATTTTCTTTTAAATTCATGAGTTAACTTCCACTTGTGCAGTAATTTACCGAAGTTACCGGTAGCTTGTTAGGTAAGAGTAAGTTTTGAAACTTCCTGTTAAACTTTGCACACTTTTCTTTGCTTAATCAATTGTTCAAAAAAAAGAGAAAAGAGGTAGATATTTTTTTGAAGTATGGTAGTTATTTAAATCATATCTTTAGAAGGTATTTTTGATAATTTTTTTCAGATTAATCGGTGAATTATTCAAATTGGGTTTGCTGACAATTAAAGTCATGAATTTTTGTATATCGAAACTCCTTGAATCTCGTGATGAGGAGCAGCTGGAATGTCTTTGCAAATTGATTTCCACAATAGGTAAAACTTATGAAGAAGATTATGATGTCAAAGTAAGTTCACCATTTTATGTGCGAAATGACTCATTTATTAAATCTATTTATTTTTTACTTCTAAGCGTACAAATGCACTGGCCAAGTTATTCCCTCAAGTAGAGAAGACAAAAGATGTAATGGTTTTATTTTGAAAGCTAACTTTACCAGCAAACATTGCTAAACTTGCATTTCTCTGTTTTTAATTTTGTTTTATTCAAATAAGAATGAAAAAAAATAAGAACCATTCTAAACTCAAATCCTAGGAAAACGAGAAGATATATGATGAATTTAAAAAGTCGCTCGAGCAATTAAATAGTATTTCTAAAAGGATTACCTAAAAAAATTGATAGAACATTATAGAAATTTATTCACAATTTTTAATTTTTTTTAAGTCAACTATTTAATAAGAAAATGTTTTGTGTTTCATAACAATTCCCCAAGTTCGGAAAGACTAGAAGATATTGATTTAATAAAACTTATTTATTTAACAAAATTCAATTCTTAAGATTAATAAATAGTTTAAAAGGTATTAACTTTATTTTCCTAAAAAGCCTATTATATTTCGTACAATTTGTAATAAGTTACTAATCTATTAATTTAAGTAGTACTTTCCTGCTTAAAGATGACCAGTTCCAGTTTCCTCGTTTCAGCGTATTTTAATCTTTTTTTCCTTTTTTTACCTTTCAATTTTTAATTTTAACTTTTTAGTCTTTCTGCCTTTTTTATAACTAAGTAGTTAGGATTTAACTTTCTCTGTTCTGTTCAGTTTTCTAGCCTTCTAATTTTTTCCTCTTTGTTCTGCCCTTTTTGTACTAAGTAGACTAGGTGAATAGAATAAAGGTAATTTTAACTTTTCGTTGAATGAGTTACCTCTTATATTTTTATATCTTTTCTTGTGCTTTGCCTGACAAAATATCAAATGATAATTCTGATGTTAAGTTTACAAACTTTTTAAAAAACTCGTTAAATTCTAAAAGATGAATGCCTTCTCGGACTCGACTCACTCTCCATAGAGTTTGCGCCAATGGATGGGCTGTACTCAGAATTTTGGTTGACTGGGGTTACCCACAAAGCATTTTTGGTACCCCTTTTCAGTTACCGGTACTAAGTAAAGTACAGCTAAATATAAATAAAATTTCCAGTGCTAAAGTTGAACGGTTGTTTTTTTTTGTTGGCTTGTCGCATGCCGCTTAAAAAATTTCGCGTAACCCCAAGGGGTACGCGCACTAAAGTTTGAGAAACACTGCTCTAGAGAATAAAAGATCCATTGCACTCAGTATCAAAATTGATCTTCTTTTTTATAGAAGTTTCCAGAAAAGGCGAATATTTGCCATTTTTGTCATATAAAACGATGTACTAATTAAGTATGTATCGTATTGTAGTGATGTATCATAAAATATTTTCGTGCTATGTGCAATTCCTTTTCGATGCAGAAGTGGAGGTATTGATTTTTTTTTTTTTTTTTTTTATTTTTTTTTTTTTTTTTTTTTTATTTATTTATTTATTTATTTTGAGAAGTTAAGTTATCGTTTGAGACTTAAGTGCTTTGGTTTCACGTTGGCACCAAAGGCTTGAATGTTTTTTTTTGTCTTTTTTGTCTCATCATCTCGTTTGCATTAGGTTTACGAGAATCTTATCACCTCCTACATAAATTTATTTGAATTTGTAATGTTAATTTTTTCCTTTTATTTTTTAAAGCATTTTTATCTAACCTATTTTCCTCAATTTGCTGTGATTTATCGTAATTAAAGAATAACATGTTTTTCAATTTTTATCAAACTATTACATCCAACGCATTTTGATTTAGTGCAATGTCTAGATTCTCTCTTATTTGTCTGAAAGCGTTATAGATATTATGACTTATCAATAATACACTCTAAATTCTGAAAGACTTATTTCCACGTATCTTTATTTCTGTTTTATATAGTTTTCTCTTCTATTTCTTTTCTTTTGGTTTTTTGTGATTTCTAACTTTGGTACCTTTCATATTGCTTTGGTTCACAGTGATTAAAGAATATGGCTTTTTTATTTTATAAAATGATTACATTTAAATGTTTCGATGTAGGCTAATGCCTAAATTCCTTTCATTCTAGCGGCTTTTTCTACTCTTACTTTTCTGTTGTTGCACTGTCAATTAATTCTGATATGGTTTTATTTTTCAAAAATAGGACAAAATGTGAATGAGCTTTTTTATGTTATATATATTTGTTCTTTTATCTCTGTGGCTTTTCTGAAAAACAGGTTGTTTTGAGTGAAATACATACAATAATGAGAAAAGGGGATTAAACACCGAAATATGGTCTATGTTTTGTTTTGACTAACAGTCTGTGCGAAGAAAGAGAGAAACTTGGGTCAATTATTTCACTCTTAGGATCCAAGATTTTCAACGAAATATAAATAATGAATACTATTGAAGCATTTTTTTTTTCTGTTTGATGATTCATTGTTTTAATTTTGAGCAGAGGGGCGGATTTACAAGTTAAAAGAGCAGAATAATTAGCTATTGGAACGTCGATTCAACAGCCTATACACCAGCAATAGCTCTGGAGGATAGTTATCATTTATCCTTTTTTAGAATAATTAAATAAAGAAAAAGTCACGCGTATGCAATGCAGTCTATTTGAAGGATATTAATTTCATTTTCCTTTTTTTAGTAATTTCATAGGTTAATCATTCCAAGTGCCAATGAAGGCAGGGTTTTCGTAGCATAAGTTATCATTATGGTCGACTAAAGAACCAATGGATGTATGTCCCATTTAAATAGTTTTACAGGAGAAAAAAGTGAGGTATCGGAAATTTTTGAAAACCATTCTCTTTGAAGCATATAAATTTTTGAAGAAAAAAAAACACTCTTTTGAAGGATATGAATAAGATAATATTGGTAAAAATTTCCCTTTGAAGCTGAATAATACGTAAATAGATACCTTTATATAAAAGATAGTTTCCATATACTCAAAAACAGACACAAAAAAAAACACAGACAGAATTTAAGTCTCAGCCTTCTGTGCTTCTATGCCGTTCCCTATACAAACATCCTAACCCAATAATTAGGTCTCTCAAAGTAGACCTCAAAGTACAAGGGAGCAGCGGTACATCACCTTAAAAAATAATGGGGGATATGTTCTGCCCCGTATGTTTATGCATCTGTAAAGTAATCAACAAAGAGTAATAATAACAATTTATTTTATATTTAGTACCAAAGGGCAGTTGCTGAAGCTAAAAGTTCTGGAAAGCAGTTGCAGATACAGCTGACGAAGCTCGATGTATATCTCGATGAAATGAGGAAATTGAGCCAGAACGAAGATTTATCATCTCATATTCGATTTATGTTAATGGACGTTCTTGACTTGAAGCAAAATTGGTGGGTGCCACGTCGAGAAGGAGAAAAACCGAAGACAATTGATGAAATTTGTTGTGAACTGGAAAAAGAACTGGAAAATTACCATAAGTATGTAACCCTTCATCCATGAAATGTTTTTTCATTTAGCTTTGCATCCCCCCTCAACTTATCCCGAAAATTTCTAATAAATACCAATTTATTTTGTATCTATGCCATTTTGACTTTCAGAGTTACTTCAGTGAGGACAGCTTTATACAGTGAGGTTAGGTTTTCCTAACCTAACTTCTTTCCAAGATATTGAAAAGTTTCTAAACTAAAATTTTACCAAATTGTCCTCCTTAAAATTAATGTAGGCACTAGAACTTTCAATTTCCATTCGAATGAGTTCTTTACTACGTTTCTACGACAACTCCTTCTCTACGAAGTGCTCTAGTCAAAAAATAAAACTAAATAAACAATGCATTGGGGCCACTTAGCTTTTTACTTAGCCATGCTATTGTGCTGCCTATGATAACGATCAGGCTACAGATGAACTGTGAATGAAATTCATTATTTGATTTTTCTTCTTTTTGAAGACAGTTAGTTTATCTGCTCTTCATTACTGAATAAGTTCAGTGATTGAGTCATTCCAACCAAAATAGTTGTGGACTGGTCCACTAGCGATTGTTTGCCTGAGACTTATCGTTATACTTGGTGCTCCTTTTGTAGACTACGGAACCACGAGAAATGAAACTGGGTCCATCCAATCGCTGGAGTAAAGGGGCTGGCTCGGTTTCAACAGTTGGTATAAAGTACTCATCACTGTTAGTTGATGAAGGCTCTTCTGTATCCAGTCAAAGTGAGACAAATATTAGACTTGGACCACCGTAAGTTCATTATTCTATTCCTAGCAAGGATCTCTCTTTGGGTTGAACGCATAAAATAAAATAATTAATTATTAGTGAATGCAACAAATTTCTTAAACAGTTTTTTCCATGTAATAAGGATATAAAGCCCAGGCTAAACATATGGAGCTCAGCTAAGAAGCTTTGGGCCATGATGTGAGACAGTAAAGTTGCTGAGCCAACTACTAGTAGATTCAAGTTTGGCAGTCAAAATAGCTAATAAAATTTCAAAGTAATTAACAAAATTTGGTCACAATTGTTAGATTGTCCTTTCAGTGCGATAGTTGCATAATGCAGTCTTGACATCGGTAACTAGACGAAGCTTCGGGTGTTGACAGTATGGGTATCGGGTGAACAAACCAAGTTAGAATTTTTCAATTTTTGCTCCTTCTTATTTTTCGATTTTGGTCAGAGCCAAAACACTAGCGTTGACCTATAGACACGGAGTATGTGATAAAGTGATTATATGTCTTGCTATGTTCGTAAAATAAATAGGCTCCGTAAAAAAAATTTCGTTTTACTTATGAATAGTTCTTTAGTGCTGTTTTAGCTTGCCTCTGTTCTTTTTTTTTGCTCCTTTGTGATGCCTTATCAGTCTATCAGCATCAACGACGCTGAATTGAATTGTTTTCTCGTTAGCCCTGTGACCTGTTTTGACAAATAATCGGCTTCAGTAAGTTTTCTCTTCTATAGTGGTTGTCTTATTTTTTTTTAAATTCCTCCTTCCATATGTTTTGGGCTTAAAAACTGCGAAAACGTTCCGTCAGGACCTCTGAAACATTCACTTTTCAGGATAAATTTTAACTTATCTAAGCTGCGGACTTGATTGAAACAAAAACGAACGAAAGCCAAGCTTCTATTTTGTACTTTTTCGTTGCCAATATTCTAATAGAAAGGTAGACGGGTATTATCTCATTTAAATTGTGAACATGTAATATTCTTCAATATGTAAGATTAAATCGAAAAGTGGATCTGTAACTCTCCATCTACCACCCTCTCTGCCAACTTTTATGATGAAAGGTAGGCTGATTTTAGCCTGTTTGAACGATAATCATGTATAAGTTTTCAATCTGTGTGATTAGAGTATGAATCGGAGCTCTAGCTCCTCCAACACCGACACCCAAATCCAGAATATATTGACTCGACTCCAACACAGAATATATTGAAAGATTTCCTAAATAAGTAATAACATTTCAATCACCATATAGTTTCTAAATATAATATTAAGTCAGGTTTTTAATTTAGAATCCCTACGTAAATTTGTGATATTAAACAATCACTCTGTAAATAGAAAGTATTTTTTAGTTCAATTTGATAAATTTCAATGAAGAATATGTTCATATTACGCTAGTAGTCGATTGATCAGACGTCAAAAAAGCGATTGACTAGTTTTGTCCATGCTCTTGAAGTTTAAATTTTTCACACTAGGAGTATGGATGATGTCCTCGCTATAGTTAAAATAAGAGAATTTAAAATCAATAAAATCATTCTGGAAGCCTCGCACAGTTTATTTTGTAATCAGTTGTTTATCCCAGTCGTTCAATGGGCCACAGAGGAGCCGCAACTAAGTCAATGGGACCTGTTCCAACCGAACGTCATAAGGCTGTTCAAGACACTCGTAGCTTCACACGATCTCGAAGTCAGCAGGCTTCCAGGGAAAGTTCACTGTCACGACAGGGTGCTACAACTCCAACAACTGAACAAGTACCTTTCTCAGCTAAATCGGAACTAAAAGGCAACCTCGATCTTACCGAAGACCAAATTCAGAAGAAAACTGACGGCATTATCAACGAGTTGTTGAGCAATGGTGATCTCCAGGTAAAATTATTTAGAAAAAATTTGTTTTTCATCGTTAATTGTTTTATCTTTTTCTTTATTTTATATATGAACTTCTTCTTTCACTGCCGATATCATCCTCCTTTTTAGCGAAAAGAAAATGGTAATGTTTATGTATTGATACACCTTACATATTTTAGATTGTTCATAATTTTTAATGTATTATTCATCTGCATCCCTTTACTTTTGCTTGGTATCTAATGTTTGGTGTATGGTTGAAGCTAGAACAAAATGAATTTATAAACTTGGCATTTTATTGAATTGAGTTGAAAGGTATCATTCTCGGCCTCGACTTCACAAGTCTATCTGATTCACCAAGAAGTGGTAGCTAGCTGGGATTGCAAAAAAAGTTTCTTCAATACGCCTTGCTCAAAGACTACTTTACTTCGCTTCTATATTATATTACAAAAGGAACCCGCAATGTTTAGCCAAACCTAAAATTTTATAGAATTTCACGTGTTTACGAGAATTTCTGCGTTCTTGTACGGGTTTATTTTTTGCTTGTTTTGCCACGTCCATGAATAGATGCCGTGTAAAATTCCAGCTACTCTATTAAGCATCATCACACAACCGGATTCACAAATTTAGAGTTATAGTTTAGTTTAGTTAAGAGTTTTAGCTTCGAGTTGTAGTTTAGTTTTAGTTAAGAGTTTTAGCCTAGAGTATTAGCTGAGAGTTTTAGTTAGAGTTATAGTTTAGTTTAATTTTAGTTTAGAGTTTTACTTTAGAGTTTAGAGTTTTAGTTGGAGTTATGGTTTAGTTTAATTTTTGTTAAGAGTTTTAGTTTAGAGTTATAGTTTAGTTTTAGTTAAGAGTTTTAGTTTAAAGTTTTTAGTTTAGAGTTGTTGTTTAGTTTTAGATATGAGTTTTAATTTAGTTTTAATATGATATTAGCTTACGCTTTTAGTTAGAGCTATACTTTAGTTTAGTGGTAGATCACAGTCTAGACTTTCAAGTTAGACTTTCAGTACCTAGTTATATTTAGAGTTATGTTTTATTTTAGTTTTAGCTAAGTGTTTTGGGACTTGCAGTTTAGTTTTAGCTAAACGTTTTAGTTTAGAGTTTTAGCCTATAGTCATAGCTTAAAGTTTTTCCTTCTACTTTTAGTTTAGAGATTGTAGTTTTAGTTTCCAGTCTTAGCTTAGAGTTTTAGTTAGACTTATAGTTTAGTTTAGTTTTAGTTAAGAGTTTTTGTTTAGAGTTTAGAGTCTTAGCTGAGAGTTTTAGTTAGAGTTTAGAGTTTTAGTTTAGAGTATTAGTTAGAGTTATAGTTTAGTTTAGTTTTAGTTAAGAATTTTAGTTTAGCGGTGTTGTTTAGTTTTAGATAAGAGTTTTAGTTTAGAGTTTAGAGTTTTAGTTAGAGTTATAGTTTAGTTTAGTTTTAGTTTAGATTTTAGTTTAGAGTGTTTAGAGATTTTGTTAGTTTTAATTAGAGTAATAGTTTAGTTTAATTTTAGTTAAGAGATTTAGTTTAGATTTCAGAGTTTTAGTTTAGAGTTTAGAGTTTTAGTTGGAGTTATAGTTTAGTTAATTTTTGTTAAAAGTTTTAGTTTAGAGTTGTAGTTTAGTTTTAGATAAGAGTTTTAGTTTAGAGTTGTAGTTTAGTTTAGTTATGAGTTTTAGTTTAGACTTTAGAGTTTTAGTTTAGAGTTTAGAGTTTTAGTTAGAGTTATAGTTTAGTTTAATTTTTGTTAAGATTTTTAGTTTAGAGTTATAGTTTAGTTTTAGTTTAGTTTTGGTTTAGAGTTGTAGTTTAGTTAGACTCTCAGCACTTAGAGTTTTAGTTAGAGTTGTATTTTATTTGAGTTTTAGTTAACTGTTTTTGGACTTGTAGTTTAGTTTTAGCTAAACGTTTTAGTTTAGAGTTTTAGGCTAGAGTCATAGCTTTGAGTTTTTCCTTGCACTTTTAGTATAGTTCAGTTTTAGATGAAAAATTTAGTTAAGAGTTTCAGTTTTTTTTTTTTTAATTCAGAGTTTTAGTTTAGAGTCTTAGCCTAGAGTTTTAGTTAGAGTTATAGTTTCGTTTAGTTTTAGTTAGGAATTTTAGTTTAGAGGTGTTGTTTAGTTTTAGATAAGAGTTTTAGATAGAGTTTTAGTTAGAGTTATAGTTTAGTTTAGTTTTAGTTTTGAGTCTAGAGTTTTAATTTAGAGTGTTAGCTTGGAGTTTTAGTTAGAGTTTTAGTTTACTTTAGTTTTAGTTTAAACTTATAGTTTAGTTTAGTTTTAGTTAGGAGATTTAGTTTAGATCTTTAGTTTAGTTTAACTTAAGAGTTTTAGTTTAGAGTTTATAGTTTTAGTTTACAGTTTTGCTTTAAAGTTTAAGTTAGAGTTATAGTTTTAGTTTAGTTTTAGTCAAGAGTTTTAGTTTAGATATTGGAGTTTTAGTTTTGAGGCTTAGCTTAGAGTTTTAGTTAGAGTTATAGTTTAGTTAGTTTTAATTCAGAGTTTTAGTTTAGAGTCTTAGCTTAGAGTTTTAGTTAGAGTTATAGTTTAGTTTAGTTAAGAATTTTAGTTTAGAGGTGTTGTTTAGTTTTAGATAAGAGTTTTAGTTTAGAGTGTTAGTTAGACTTATAGTTTAGTTTAGTTTTACTTTAGAGTCTAGGGTTTTAATTTAGAGTATTAGCTTAGACTTTTATGTAGAGTTATTGTTTACTTTAGTTTTCGTTAAGTGTTTTAGTTTAGACTTATAGTTTAGTTTTAGTTAAGAGTTTTTGTTTAGAGTTTTAGTTTAGTTTTAGCAATGAGTTTTAGTTTAGAGTTGTAGTTTAGTTTAATTAAGAGTTTTAGTTTAGAGTTTAGAGTTTTAGCTTAGACCCATAGCTTAGAGTTTTAGTTAGAGTTATAGTTTTGTTTAATTTTAGTTAAGAGTTTTAGTTTAGACTTCAGAGTTTTTTTTAGAGTTTAGAGTTTTAGTTAGAGTTATAGTTTAATTTTTAATTTTTGTTAAGAGTTTTAGTTTAGAGCTATAATTTAGTTTAGTTGTAGTTCAGAGTCTAGAGTTTCAAGTTAGACTCTCAGCACTTAGAGTTTTAGTTAGAGTTATATTTATTTTAGTTTTATTTAAGTGTTTTTGGACTTGTAGATTAGTTTTAGCTAAACGTTTTAGTTTAGTTTTAGCCTAGATTCATAGCTTAGAGTTTTTCCTTGCACTTTTAGTTCATTTTAGTTTTAGATAAGAGTTCTAGTTTAGAGTTTCAGTTTGGTATTAGCTTACAGTTTTGGTTAGTGTTATAGTAGTTAAGAGTTTTAGTTTAGAGTTTTAGTTTAGAGTCTTAGCTTAGTGTTCTATACAGAGGTATAGTTTAGTGTAGTTCTAGTTAAAAGTTTTAGTTTAGGGTTTTAGCTTAGAGTTTAGAGTTTTAGTTTAGGGTCTTAGCTTAGAGTTTTGGTTAGAGTTATAGTTTTCGTATAGTTTTAAGAGGTTTAGTTTAGAGTTGTAGTTTAGTTAAGAGTTTTATTTTAGAGTTTAGAGTTTTAGTTTAGCGTCTTAACTTAGAGTTTTAGTTAGAAATATAGTTTAGTTTAATTTTAGTTAAGAGTTTTAGTTTAGAGTCTTATCTTAGAGTTTTATTCTGAGTTATAGTTTTAGTTTAGAGATTGGAGTTTTAGTTTCGAGTGCTAACTTAGAGTTTTAGTTACATTTGTAGTTTAGTTTAGTTTTAATTCTGAGTTATAGTTCAGTTTAGTTTTCGTTAAAAGTTATAATTTAGACTTGTAGTTTAGTTTTAGTTAAGAGTTTTAGTTTAGAGTTGTAGTTTAGTTTTAGTTAAGATTTTTAGTTTAGAGTTTTAGCTTTTAGTTTTAGTTAGGAGTTTTAGTTTAGAGTTATAGTTTAGTTAAGAGTTTTAGTTTAGCGTAAAGAGCTAAATGTTGAACACATTTTTTCTTTGAAATGCTAGACTTGGAATATTTTTTTTTACGGTTTACATACAAAAAAGTTAGGTTTCTCCACGTTTAAGTTAGGTTAGGTTAGGTTATCATGAGCGCTCATGATAATACTTTAAACTAAAACTATACTCTAACTAAAACTCTAAGCTAAGACACTAAACTCTAAACAGAAACTCCTAACTAAAACTAAGCTAAACTATAAGTCTAACTAAAACTCTAAGCCAAGACTCTAAACTAAAACTCTTAAATATTATAACTCTAACTAAAACTGTAAGCTAATACCAAACTGAAACTTTAAACTAAAATTCTTATCTAAAACTAAACTAAACTAAAAGTGCAATGAAAAACTCTAAGCTATGACTCTAGGCTATAACTCTAGGCTAAACTAAAACGTTTAGCTAAAACTAATCTACAAGTCCAAAAACACTTAACCAAAGCTAAAATAAAATATATCTAACTATAACTCTAAGTGCTGAGAGTCTAACTTGAACCTCTAGACTCTTAACTACAAATAAACTAAACTATAACTCTAACTAAAAGTATAAGCTAATATCAATCTAATACTCTATAATAAAACTATTATCTAAAACTAAACAACAACTCTAAACTAAAATTCTTAACTAAAACTAAACTAAACTACAACTCTAAACTAATACTCTTAACTCAAACTAAACTACAACTCTAAACTAAAACTCTTAACAAAAATTAAACTAAACTACAATCCTAAACTAAAACTCGACTCTAACTCTTAACATTAACTAAAACTCTAAGCTAAACACTCTAAATTAAAACTCTAGACTCTAAACTAAAACTAAACTAAACTGTAACTTTAACTAAAACTCTAAAATCTAACTAAAACTCTTATCTAAAACTAAACAACACCTCTAAACTCAAATTCTTAACTAAGACTAAACTAATTCATAACTCTAACTTTAGCTCTTAGCTAAGACTCTAAACTAAAACTCTGAATTAAAACTAAACTATAACTCTATCTAAAACTCTAAGCTAAGACTCTAAACTAAAACTCTGAATTAAAACTAAACTAAACTATAATTCTAAGGAAAACTCTAAGGTAAGACTCAAAACTAAAACTCCAATATCTAAACTGAACTAAACTATAACTATAACTCTAACTAAGACTCCAAAGTTAAACCGTAAACTAAAACTATAAGCTCTAAACTAAAACTCTTAATTAAAACTAAACTAGAGATCTAAACTAAAGTTCCTAACTGAAATTAAACTAAACTATAACTCTAACAAAAACTCTAAGCTAAGACTCTAAACGGAAAACTCTAAATTCTGAACTGAAACTAAACTATAAATAAAACTAAAACTCTAAGCTAAGACACTAAACTCTAAACAAAAACTCTTAACTAAAACTAACCTAAACTATAACTCTAACTAAAACTCTAAGCTAAGACTCTAAACTAAAACTCTAAACTCTAAACTAAAACTACTATAACTATAACTTAAACTGTAAGCTAATACCAAACTGAAAATCTAAACTAAAACTCTTATCTAAAACTAAACTAAACTAAAAGTGCAATGAAAAACTCTAAGCTATGACTCTAGGCTAAAACTCTAAACTAAAACGTTTAGCTAAAACTAAACTACAAGTCAAAAAACACTTAACTAAAACTAAAATAAAATATAACTCTAACTAAAACTCTAAGTGCTGAGAGTCTAACTTGAAACTACACTCTGAACTACAACTAAACTAAACTATAACTCTAAGTAAAACTCTAAGCTAATATCAAACTAAAACTCTAAACTAAAACTCATATCTAAAACTAAACAACTACTCAAAACTGAAACTCTTAACTAAAACCAAACTAAACTAAAACTGTAAAATGAAACTCTTAACTAAAAATAAAATATAAATCTAAGCTAAAACTCTTAAAAAATTCAACTCAACTATAACTCTAACTAAAACTCTAAAGTCTAAACTAAATCTCTTAACTAAAATTAAGATAAACTATAACTCTAACTGAAACTCTAAGCTAAAACTCTAAGCTAAAACTCTATACTATAAACTAAAACTAAACAAAAACTCTTTACTAAAACTAAACTACAACTCTAAACTAAAACTCTTAACTAATACTAAACTAAACTGAAAGTGTAACGAAGAACTCTAAGCTAAGACTCTAGGCTAAAATCGTAAACTAAAACGTTTAGCTAAAACTTAACTACAAGTCCAAAAACACAACTACAACTAAACTAAACTATAACTCTAACTGAAACTTTAAGTTCCGAGAGTCTAACTTGAAACTCTAGACTCTGAACTACACCTAAACTAAACTATAACTCTAACTAAAACTGCAAGCTAATATCAAACTAAAACTCTAAACCAGGGAGGGGGCTCTTTGGGGGCACGGGAGGAGGGAGCCCTTTGGGGGGGGGGGGTCGGGGGGAGAGGGGGCCCGAGAGTGAGGGGGCCCTCGGGGGGGGGGGGGGTAAGGGTGCCCTTTGGGGTTGGGGTAGGGGACCTCATAACACTGTTCAAATGGAACTTGTGTATTATAACGACCACAGAGTTTCACCCCAAATCATTTTCTAAAATTTCTCAAACTGTTTCGCCTAAAAAATCCCTAAAATCTCTCAAACTGTTTCTCCCAAATAATCCCCTAAAAGTAATTTCTGCGTGTTCCTTTGTTTCGGCATCCCTGCGTTTTCTTATTTCAAATTCCCAGGAAACCATTTCCCGCGTAAAATATATTCAATCTGTCTTGAATTTCTGAAAAATATCTAAGGTGTTTCTACTTACACTATTATGGCTTCGATAGACTATTAATTTTATCTCTCAGACCTAAAGACCTGAGAAACCATATTTAAAAATAGAATATTAATTTATCTCTCAGATCTAAAGACCAGAGAAGCCATATTTCAAAATGAAATCCCCTCATGTTTCTTGTCCCAGTCGATTATGTAAATCAATTTCTCAGAAATTAAGTCCCCCTTGTGGATCAATACATTGCCCCGTTAGAATTCAATGCGCATGCGCAAACTTCGTCCCGGAGTCAATACACTTAGAAACATCCCCCTGATTGACCTTGAAAATGGTGTCATTGACCCCTTAGTGGATCAATAATCCATGAATAAATTATGTGCAATCAGGGATAATACCTGACTCCCTACTAACATTGACTGCAACTCTCCCCCCCCTATAAGCGAAAAAAGCTAAATCAAAATCAGATCAAACTAATATGTCTGCTCTCTTACTACGGTACTTGTGTCTTATAGCCACCACACTCAAGAAGTGAAGTTCGGTTAATCATAATGAAATGTACCAAAATATGATGTAAATATGATAGTTTAGTAACAAAATTATGGAGACTACAACAAAGAATTAGGGATGGGGGCCGCCCAGACCGCATTACATAAAATACGATCTAACTTAATAAAAATACCAACTAAATATTTAATTAAAATATAGCTACAATGTAGCTTCCCACCGAGCTGAAACTACTATTGTCAAACAGTTCGTGGTAACGAACTGTAAGTAAGGAGCGACCCGGCTCAATAGTAACCGAAACTCTAAAAAACGGAATTTTGATACCAATAGATACATCAAAAGAATAAAATTTTAATGCTGATTTCATCAAGTTTAGTCCTACACATCAAAAGTTACGCGCCTGAGAAAATTTGCCTGATTTTCGAAAAAAGAGATAAACACCCCTGGAAGTTAAATAACCTTAATGAAAATCCCACCATCAGATTCGGCGTATCAGAGAAGCCAACTGTAGAGGTTTCAAGCTCCTAGCTGCAAAAATGTGGAATTTTGTATTTTTTGCCAGAAGAAAGATCACGTATGCTTGTTTATTTATTTTTTTTATCCCAGGGGTGATCGTATTGACCCAGTGGTCCTAGAATATAGTGAGAGGGATCATTGAAAGGGAAATTAAAAGTTCTAGTGCCCTTTTCAAGTGACCAAAAGAAATGGAGGGCAACTAGGCCCTATCGGACGCTTATTTTTTTCCCAAGGTCACCCGATCAAAATGTTGAGACAGTCATTATGTTCAGCATGGTCGAAAATATAATACCTATGTCTTTTAGGATAACTTAATCCCCCAAAGTCCCCAGGGGGAGGGCTGAAAGTTATAAACTGTACCCAATGTTTACATATAGTATTGTTTATTGGGAAATATACAGACGTTTTCAAGGGGGATTTTTTTCTGGTAGGGGGGGGGGCTATGTGGGAGGATTTTTCCATGGGGAAGGGACATTGCTATGAAGGGGGCGCTGGATTTCCCAGCATTGTTTAAAAAACGATCAGAAATTAAATTAAAAAAACAGTTTTTCAACTTAAAGTTAGGAGCAACATGAAAACTTAAAACGAAAAGAAATTATTACGTATATGATTGGGTTCGCCCCCTAGTCAATACTTCGCTCTTTAAGTCAAAGTTTTTTTTTAGTACTTTCACAAGAGCTATTTATTCTAATTAACGGCCTTTGTGATTAGGGTTATTTTGAAAGAATTGAAACAAAATTCGAGCTTTAGCGCAAAGAGCGAGGTATTGACTATGGAGCGAACCCCCTAATATGCATATTAAAAATATATGAATATAGAAATTCGTTACGTATGTTAATTCGTAAGTTACGCATATTTATTACTAATAAAAATGTTCGTAAATAAAATTAAACAAGTTTCGAGAAAGCCATTTAACTAACCAAATAAAAGTAAATTAATTTGCAAATTTTGTTTTCATTATTCACGTACCGTGAGCCAAGATCAAAACCTTTATTTATTCAAAATCTTTCAAAAATAAATAAAGAAAAAAAGTTTTTTTAACTGAAAGTAATGAGCGACATTAAAACTTAAAACGAACAGAAATTATTCCGTATATGAAAGGGCTGTCCCCTCCTCAACGTCTCGCTCTTTACGCTAAAGTTTGACTCTTTCTCCCAACTCTTTTTTTTAAACAATGAAAAAAACTTTAGTGTAAAGAGCGAGACGTTGAGAGGAGGGGACAGTCGCTTTCATATGCGGAATAATTTCTGTTAGTTTTTTGTTTTAATGTCGCTCCTTACTTTCAGTTAAAAAAAACTTTTTTTTTTTCATTTATTTATTCTGGAAAACCAGTGAAAACCATAAACACCATGAAAACCAGTTAATGTCTCATGTTCGCGATACAAAATCTTGAGAGAACTGAGTGTGGTGGCGTTACATTTTTGCGAGTAAGCCAAAAAAAAATTGGCGGAAGGAGGGGTAAAAACCCGGTAACTCTCCCCACTTGGATGCGGCCTCGATCATTAATAAAACTTTGCTTTTTAGTCAACAAACGGGACTTTGATGCAGCCCTGGCATAAAATATCGCATTACCGTCTATGCTTGTCTCCTTAGGAAGTAAATAAGTTTTTACGATACAAAGGTGGATTTTGCCTTTTCAAAAATAATTTGAGATTGGAAAAAAAAATATTCTGCCACTGAAATACCTGTGGTCAATTCCTCTTTACCACATTGTTTGGGATCAGTACTTCTATATCTAGATATTAGGTTTCTGCTTCTGAAATATTAGTTTGACGCCAAATAAAAAGAAAAACTACATACGATTTACAATGGTGCTTCCAGGATTGTTGTTTTAGGGTGAGAGTATTTTCAGGGGGGGGGGGAGGAGCTATAAAAAATAAAAAATGAGTATATAAAATTTTTGTTACTCTTTTGCGAGTAGGACAAAATTTAATGGGGGCAGAGGTTCAAACGCGGTAACTCCCCCCGCTTGGATACGGCCTTGATCATTAATGAAATTCGGCTTTTTGTTGAGAAATGTGACTCTGATGCGGCCCAGGCATAACATGTTGTAATATCGTCTATGCTTGTCTCCTCATGAAGTAAAAAAGTTTTTACGATACAAAGGTAATTTTTGCATTTTCGAAAATGATTTGAGATGAATAAAAAAATTCTCTCACTGAAACACATGCGGTCAATCCCTCTTTGACACAATGTTTGAGGTCTGCACTTCTAAATCTAGATATTTCTAAAAAGCAATGACCTGTTTTTGGCGTTCTGGTACGAATGTTACAACAAATACTTTTTTTGCAATAAGAAACCTATAACCCCCAAAAAAGCTAATCAACAATATGGTACAAGCTTAATTGACGGGGAAAACAACCTAGTGGCTATTGACTTAAAAATAGCATTTCAAATTTCAATTACATTTGTTCTGGTAGGTATATAAATAAAATATATCATGTTACAAAAGGAAACGATTTTCGAATTGCAGAAAAATGTTTTCTTTGGTTAAAAACTCAAGAGAGAAAAAACGGGTTAGTACTTTTCTGTTATAGCAACCCCACTCAAGAAGTAAAGTTAGGCTAATCCTAATTAAAAAATTCCAAAACGATGAAAATATAATGCTTTAGAAACAAATTTGGGCTATATGTTTACACAGTAGGGGGTGGGGTTAAAATATAGTGGGTCTGCATGCAAAATTTATTACCTGCAATTACTGTGCATATTATGAAGTAAGAATTGTTTTCGAATTTTACATTGTCCAAATACTTTACCCCCCTCCTAATATGCGAATATATAGCCCAAATTACATAACTCTCATGTATTCTGTCACCTGCCACTTTTTTTTCATTGAGCATAAGCTAATTGTCTTTTAATACAGACACAAGAATAACCGGTTCTAGGTTTGTTCTCGAGTTTTACACAGCGTAATTCTTGAGTGGGATCAAGCTTAATTTAAATTAAACCTGTTTTTATCTTTTTCATTTTTGTAAATGAAAATGCAGTGTGGTCTAAGAAATAATTTTCTTTCTTTAGAAAGAACGTTTTTGATCACCCCGAAGATGGCTAACCTACTCGAGTCAACTATATCGCGCAAGCATCTGCGACGGGGAAAAACTGCCAATTTGATTTTGCAACAAGCATTTCATATTTACAGCTAAACAAGTAAAAAATACAAGGCACTAGAAACTCCTGATCTCTTATTTCTTTATTTTTTCAATCTTTCTTCAAAATATACCTTATCCAAAAGTTGTCAGCTCCTTATATCGTAGTCAAATCTCCGCTAAAATCTTGTAATTTGGCGAAATGTCAAGTCTAAATGTTAAACGAAAATGAATTTCATTGGTTGGTATGGGTTTGACCTATAATTTACTTTTGACCAATAAACAGCGCCGGGTGAAACCTATTATGTGTAAGAGGTAATTACTTGGCGAAAAAAAAACAAACTGTCGTCCTAATCCAGCAATTGAGACAAATGTGCACTTGAACGAGGCTTTCACTTTACCCATCTATCCAACTACCTAGGACCAAATAGTATGCCCGAACCATCAACCAAATAGAAATGTCCAAATCCATGCAAAGTCATCATCAATAAATGTAAGTCGTTGTAAATTTACAAGCAAAAGCACCTTAAATCTAGCGAAATATTTCCAAGTAGAACCTTCCATTTAGGGCTCATCAGAAGAAATACCACCTGCCTTAACGGGTTTCGAGGCTTTACTTTGTTTACCCGGCACAGTGGAGCCTCTACCATAAGATCTATATGGTATTCCTGTGTCAGGTAAAACTTGTGAAATACATGCATACTAGTCAAGCTATTAAAAATTACATACAAAAAGTGTTTTAATGTTTCCTTAATAAAATCCCAGAGGTCACTGAGCAGAGACCATTCTGAAACAAATGAAGACTGTTCCAGATGTGTCTTTTATTGGTATTTGGAACCAATTACAAATTTAAAGATCCTCAAGCTTGTTTGAAAACCATCTACAAATTCAAAATTCCAAAAAAGAAAAGCGAAAGAGAAATTATATTAAAATATCATTCAGTATTTATTTACAATTTTTTGTATATTTACTTAAAAGTCCATGATACATAAAACTAAATTTTTTGAATTGCCAACTAATTTTTTTGGCTGAAAAACCTCTTGAGATCAGTTTTTCGCTCAGCTTTTTACATCTATTTTTAAAATCTGTGTAATTACTGCATATTTTTGCATTCCTAAATAATTGGGAATAATAAGCTGAATAAGTGATATTTGAATGTATATTACATTTTCCATTCCTTTCAAGGAATGGAAAATTAATTACTTCAAAATTAAAATCATCCGTTTTATTATATATTTTAAAAACTAATTTATTATTATTTGAAATATTAATATTTAAATCTAACAAATGGTCGGAGTGTCCCATCCCATAGCTAGGCTCAAGAATTAACTCTTGTGGATAAATATTTTTTGAAATCTCAATAAACTCTGCACAATTTATTGCTAAGAGATCGTCCAGATATCTTTTATTATTTGAAAGGTTATATTTTACATTGCTTGGGCTATTTTTATTTATCATATATTCGTATTCTAATTGACTTAACTCCTAATTGACTAACGTCCGCTATGAATGGACTCGCATTCCCACCCATAGGAATACCTACAGTTTGTTTATATAAATTCCCATTAAATCTTATAAATGTATTAAATAGAACAAATTCCAATAAATCACATACCATATACAAGCTATAACATCCTGAATTAATAGAACTTCTAAAGAAATTCGTCCATCAGTATTCTTTATTAAAAGAATGAATTTTGTAAAATCTAAATTTAGACAAAAGAAAAGATTCTTTTATGAACATTTTCAATTTTTCGATAACTAAATTAAGAGACATATTTGTGTACAGAGTAGTAAAATCAAATGAATTGACTCTTTTAGCTGGAACATTCGCCAAAGAATCTATCACCAGTAACGAGTTATTAACACTCCAATATGGGTTAAAGTTAGAAAAATTTTTTAATTCTGGAGCAATATGCTTTAAATTTATTTCTAATTTCTCCTAAAATTAAAGATAGGTCAGTAGCCGCAATTCTGGTTGGACACCTTACTGCCCCGACAATAAAACGTGGTTTTGGTGGATATTTATGAAATTTTATCGTCCAATATAAGAAAGGAAACTTTTTATCATTATCATTTATTGTAATATTGAATTTTTTCAAAATTCTTTCTTCTATATTTTCAATTAAACTATCTCTTCCATATGGGCCTTTTCGTATGTATTTGTTGTTTTTAACTCTTTTGATAAAATATCACAATAGAGTTTCTGACAAAATTACGGCAAAATGATTACTAGCTTTATCAACTGGTAGAATTATAAATTCATTCTGTATATTAGCAATCGCTTGTTTCATATTGGCATTATAAAATATTGAATTTTTCTAAGAATCTGTTGGATTAATTCTATACATGCTATTTCTTACCCTGGTTAAAATCAAATTTATCCAATTCTGAAATATGTGTCTAGTAATTTTCTCTTTTTTGCACCATTTATTAATGAATAAGTTTAAATTATTCTTTAATCCTCTAAGAATATCTGATGGCCTTATGCGGTAAGAGAGACGGAACTTAGCACCCATTTTCATTATATTTTGAAGATCACGATGCTTTATAATGGACAAATCCCCCGTTACAATATGCTCTTAAGTTTTATCTACATACGGTAAAAATTGCTCGCAATTACAAACCGGTTTCCAATTACTCTCCCTGTCAAGTTTTTTAAGTATTGAATTATAGTTAAAAATCATTTGACCAATTGTTTTTGAAAATTTATATGTTAAAATTGGACTATCATTATACACCAAATTACATGGAAGGGCATTCCTCACTCTCCGCTGGTTTAAGAATCTTGGTAAATTAATATCTTCTATTTGTTTAGAACTAAAATTAATAGACAAATATAATCTATTATCCTTATTAACAATTTTATCAGATTTATTATATTTTGAAATAAATTTTGATTTATCTAAAATGCAAACTGCATCTTAAATTAATTTAGTTTTTGAGTTACATGTTGTACTATTTTTTGCAATCCAGAATACTTTTATTAAATTATTCCTTGATAACTTATTTAAAGATTTTATTAAACTAGTCATTCTATTAGTCTCAAATATGTGACCTAAATCGATTAAAAATGCATTTAAATCTAAATAATTCTTTTTATTATTTTTCCTATGTCCTCTTGATCAGTTTTTACGTTTAGTGGGGCAATTAAAACGAGGGTGCTCAGTTAATCCATTAATACAGTTAGCAACTACATTCGACATGTCTCCGTATTTCGCAACTCGATCATTTAGCCCAAAAGGATACGCGGTACCCAGAGCATGGATCCAATACTCTTCTCGTCTGCGTAATTTATTATTTTTTTCCTCTTTAGTAAAGTTTTCTAGGTCCAGATTTTCTAAAATTGTAATAGTTAGATTAGATACTGAGCAAGTACCATTATTACAATGTTGAACTAGATAATTGTTAGTTTTTTCCTTGGTGATTGTAGTTTTATGTCCCGAAAGTCTCTTATATATGTTGTTAATTGTTTCCCCCACGTATTGTAATGCACATTTTTTACTTTCTATTAAGTATATAATATTATTTGTTTTTACAATTTTCCTGTCATGTTCATAAAAATTGAAATTTTTTATTATATAAAGTGCTTTTAACATTATTTTTTGGTATGAAGTGATCTTGACAAAGAAAACAACGACCATTACACTTACTAATATTCGGCAGACCCCTTTGAACATTATCATTACCATTATTATTCAATATAAAATCAGAAATCAAATAAAGCCAAAACGACAAACAATAAAAAAAAGTCCAAAACATCTCCAAAAGCCAAGCCAAAAGTTCACAAGTAATAAGGTTACTCTAACTAATCATATAAAAAAAAAAAAAAAAAACACTACCCTAAATATAACTTTCGCTTAATACTACCCTTTTAAACTAAGTGATAAATTGGTCAAATAATCATCAATATCAGGTAAAATCTGGACCAGGGTTAAGGTCCATCAGGGAGGAATGTTTGATGCTTCCTTCACCAGCACTAGATCCAACCTGGATTCATATTATGTTTAAGAGGTGGCGAAAAAAACTTGGCGAAAAAAAAAAAAAAAAAAAAAAAAAAAAAAAAACTGTCGTCCTAATCCAGCAATTGAGAAAAATGTGCACTTGAACGAGGCTTTCACGTTACCCATCTATCCAACTACCTAGGACCAAACAGTATACCCGAACAATCAACCAAATAGAAATGTCCAAATCCATGCAAAGTCGTCATCAATAAATGTAAGTCGTTGTAAATTTACAAGCAAAAGCACCTTAAATCTAGCAAAATATTTGCAAGAAGAACCTTCCATTTAGGGCTCATCAGAAGAAACATATATATAGAACATGATCCAAGTTGCAAATTGCACCACCATAGCGAAAACATATGAATGGGCCCGAATCCAAACGTAAACGTTAAGAGTCAATAGTGATGTAGGTTAAGTAGCACTCCCCCCACCCAACGACTCCCCTTTTCACTAAATGCATTTGATTGAAATTTTGCGATGGTATTTTTGTTTAAAATAGTCGAAAGAACACAGAACAGTGCTTCCAGGGTTGGCAAGAGCTTTAAGTTATGCTTTGGGGGCATGTGAGGTTTTAAGGAATGGGTGGTCATATGAAATTCAGATGGGTCTCATTTGATTTTAAATTGGAAGCTATTTTGCCCTTTTTAAGAGTCAAAGTGATTTGAGAGAAAAATCCCCCCCAAGCCTATCATTTCTAATAAAAAATATCCCAAAAAAGTTTTGAGACATCAATGTTTTCAGTATTGTTACGTTTCGAGTTATTCAATACAGTTACAATGTTGCCCAAAATTTTCGATTGAATACCCTTAGGATTACTAGTTGTAGTAGTAGCATCAGTAAATATAGTAGTCGCAGTAGGAGTACAGTTAATAGTAGTAGTCTTAACTTTAGTAGCAGTAGTAGTGGTATCAGTAATAGTAAAAGTAGTAATAGTTTAAGGAGTAGAAGCATTAGTATTATGATGCAAATATTGTCTTTTGGTTACTTCAGCATCCCCCACAACAAGCGTTGTAAGTTTAAATTTTACACACGAAACTGTTGCTAAGATATTTCTGATATGCGCTTTTGACAACCTGCATACGGATGGCACGTGGTCATCCGTAAAACAGAAATATTTCCTGAAAATTTCATCTTCTTGCATACATAGCTTGTGGATTTTGAACTAACCAGAAGACATTGTGTCTATTCATTTAATGCTGCTTCAACGGTTACTGTAACTAATGATTTTTAATTAACATTTTTTTAATTAATTTTAAAGAAAAATAAAGCGTCGTCTATCCCTCAAGCCCCAGAAGGGTTAGTGTCCTAAATCAAAATTGTAAAATCTGAGTCCATTCAATCCGAGAAAATAATAAATTTGAAAAAAAATATCATAAAATACAGAAAATTATCGGTTAAAACCCTCAAAACCTAGAAGGGTTCCTGCCCTAAGACGAACTCTAAAAATCTGAGACAACCCTACTCCAAATGTATTTCCTTCTTCGCCTGAGTAACGCCTGGATAGCCAAAACGGCTATAAACTATATATCTAAAAGGAGAATTTAACTTCCATTTTATTAATAATCAAATTATCATAAGAACGCTCTAATCTTAGGCCACTTTGTAGTTTATTAAATCGAGACCATTTGCCTGGATTTCGCAGGGGGGTTTTCTTGGGAAAGGGGGTGTTTCTTATTTATTTGTCCCTAGTGATTATTGTTAAATGTGTGCTATATGGTATGCCGATTTGATAATGGTTGAACTAGCGCAAAGTGGGATCAAAGCTAGCCCAAGATTCTCGTAACTTGTCTCAATACTACGATATACGGGTAGGTGTAAACCGTAGCTTGTATTTATCTTTTTTTACGGTCTTTTTATATTGTTTTGCCTTATTCAGGGCTTTCCTAGGACTTTTTATAGCCTCGTTCTTGTATTGTTTAATGTCTTTAGTTAGTGTATTAACTAGTTAGTGCATTTACTTATTTGTTTATTTAGTGTTGTCACTTAAACACTCTTGTCACTATGACTCTTAATTTACAGAATCTGGAGATAGCTCTTGCAAAGAAGCTGAAAAGACTTATGTATGACTGTCCTCAAAAACTGGTTGATGATTTATTAAAAATAATCTTGGGCTTCAAAAAAATTGATGCCAAAAAAAAGCTTGAGGCTCTGGTTCGCGTCCTGTATGTCAAGGTAGGTATAAATAAAAAGTAAAGAGTCACATTAAGGGGATGTAGTTGTCTGTTGCTAGATTTTTAGAGTCTCTTGTCTGTAAATTGTACACATGACACTGTAACTATCACGAGGGATGTTTCATCAAGATCACTGACTAAGTTTAGGGCAAACAAGTGACAAAATTTGACATGTTATCCTGAACGCGTGAAAGAATGCTTGTTTTTATAAACGCATCACACCTTGGCGCAAGAAAAAAAAATACAATAGAATTAATTTTGATTAAACTGGTAATTTTATCAAATGAGTGAAATTTTATACGCAGGGATAATTTTTCGAGGGGTAACCGTCTAGGGAGGGAATCATATCATCCGGGAGGGGCATTAGCCAGAAAAGTGTTAATGCACAAGAAAGCACGAAAAATCATTGAAAGTTGAATTCGAAGTGTTTTCTTTGGGTGGAGGAGCGGGGAATTATTTGGACATTATAAATACATAAACAACTTAGAGGCTTTCGTTGAAAGTCAAATTCAAAACCATGTTTTTTTTCCTGGGTTTACCGGTGACAATCGTTCTAAGATTTTTAATTATGTTTGGAAACAGAGTGAGGGATTAGCTGGGACACCATAAATATATAAAATATCAACTGGATGGTAAGTTAAAGGAAACCAGGGGCGTAGTTTGCAATGGGGCAGGGGGGTGGCAACATCCCAGACCTTGATCTTCCTCCCCGTAGACCTAAACTAAATTGACAACGACTAAAATAAATTGTCATTGAAAATCTAATTTAAATGTGTGTTTTCTTGTTGATTTATCCAGGACAGTCGTTCTATGAGATTAAATTATATTTGTAGAATATACGAGCAACTAGCCAAAAACTCTACGTAAACAAACGACTAAAATAAAAGGGAACTCGGGTAATTTTTCATAAACAGCTGACATAGGTATTAGCCCATTGTCTTAAATAGGAAAATTTGAATCCAAAAGACAGCTAAGAAGCGTATATTTATACGCAATACATAGTAGTAACATCCGGGAGCCGAAGAAATATGCCGGTAGAAAAATGATTACAATATTTACACAGCTTTTGTAATTATACCTTTGGAGATTCCCTCTCCCCTACAGCCCTCAGGGCAAGGGCTGTAAGTTAGGCTTGAAACTTAAAACAGAGAGCTCAAACACAAGAAGTCATCCAAGCCTCAACGAATAATTATATTTTCCATTTACCATTTTGAGCCGTACCTCCATGGCTAAGTCTCTACAGCTTGTGTCCAGAAGACGAGGGAAAGAATACAGCAGGGTAGGGGGCAGGGTTAAGAGACAAAATAACACTTCTTTTGTGAAGACCAGAAATGTATCCCGGGAAGGTATTGCCAAGATACTATGTACACCTTATTTTTTGGGGTGTAGGGGGGGGGGGGGCTTAGAAGATTTCATACCTATGAAAATTCTGACGAATCAACATTTTGGGTTGAGTGATTGATTTTTACATTTTTAATTTACAATATAATGAGTACAGAAAAATAGAAGTTTGAGTTTTATCTAGTCTGACAAAACTCCCTTAGTCAACACCCTTTTTTGGCCCATCTGGAATCCCGAACGATTATAAACTTATATGTGCCGGATGATATTTGTCTCGTAATTCTTGAAGAGATACGAAATATCCACAAGCCATCGGGAACGTCTCAGCTCCCCGCAATCTAGATTTATCCCTAATGCTATGATTTTCAGTCCAAAGAAACCATCACTCTCGGTAGATGCAGCATTTTCAGCTAGTTTCTCACTCCTTGGACTTGGTTATGCAGGGGCAATACGCAAATGGTTTTGTAAGACTGATCTTCCCTGGGAAATATATTTCTCCTTCAGACCATCACGGTGGACTTGACCACCCTTCAAGTTGAGCCCTCTCCTGTTGCTTTTCCTGCCCCTATTTGCACTTCAACTATCTTAGAATTTAACTAAGTGACAACTTAGTGATTCAACAGATATAAATGATTGTAATAATCAAACAATAGCATTCACTCGAGCTCATTAAATCGAATCCAATTTATGCTCGTGGGTCGTAATTGAAAATTTAATAGGGCCATACAAAGTTCACAATATCACAGTAACTTGTCTTTCACTTGGTGAAGTTTACTTAAATATAAAAAGAGTAAAAGAAAATATATATATACAGTGCCTAACTATGACATAACTTTGACCTAATTGCTTCAACAAGACACTGAAATATAGATACCCGTTCTCGGCTAGTCTGTCAATCGAGGCGGGTGACAAAGCAGAAATTCCCAAAGCGGTAAGATCAGTCAAACGATAATTCCTTTGAACGGATTTTCATTATTTTTTGAATAGGTAGACTAGGTTCTTTCTAGGGACTGACCTTTCCTGTACTTAAATTAGACAATTCAGGCCCGATAATAGAAAAAACAGAATTCACACTTCCTGATGATGTAAATCTCATCAAAACTGAATATCTCTATATCAGGCAAAAATTGAAAGAAATTAAACGGTTTTTTCTAAGATATCTGGGAAATTCGGTGTCGGTTTTTCGTTTTTTCTCGTTTGTTTAAATCTATTATATCTATTATTTAAGTCCTACAAGTTATATCAAGGCCGGCAACATAATTCTAAATAGTTTGACAACACAAACTAAAAACGTTTATAATGGACGAGAAAGTCTTTATCGTACCGCATCCCCTTAAAACATAAGACGAGCAAAAATAAAGCCACGTAACAATTCGAACTTGAAAGGAACAAAAATAACTACAACTGCATAAATGAAATAAATTGGATTTATAATTTTTATCCCATCAAGCATAAAAATTGCAAATAATTCTAAGGATTAATAAATGAATCTTTAAATGAACAGAAATTAAACTGAAATCAATTCAAATTTTAAATAAAAAACGGTAAACAGGAATAGGGCTACTACTACTACTAGCAACTCACTACAGCATGAAGCTGCCTGAGGCCAATGGAGTTTCGCACCCTGTTTCTCTACCCCAATATTTTCAAAAATCTACTCTTTACACCCTCCCAAAAAACCCAAATCTTCTTTAAATTCTTTCTTATGACCCCTTTCCACCGCTTTCAGGAACGACGCGCTTTTCGTTTGGCCTGAAATGGCTGGGCGAGAACGATGATCTTTCGAAATCTGTAATCCTTCATCCGCAGAAGGTGTCCTAGCCATCTAACCCTTTCTATCATTATGGCCCTAGAAATCAGGATAGAACCCCTTTTTTGTACAGCTTACCGTTCGATATAAATTCATACGGTTTTTCAAAAGAATCCGTTGACAATTCCATCGGAAGATGTCTAAAAAAGTGTCCTTTATCTTTCGAAGTACCCACTTTTCAGACCCGTACATGACCACTGTCATCATTGTAGCTTCCTATAATCTAATTTTTGTTCACAGCTTCCTATTCTTCCAAACGTTTTTCTATGGTGAAAGAACACCCTGGGTCTTGGCTATTCTACTACTAACATTTTCATTGCTTCCACCATCTTTACCAACTATGCTACCCATATAAGTTAAGTTATCCGTTTCATCAAGATTCTCATTATTCAACATCACCTTCTCACAATCATTTATTCCGAGTCTAAGGGACTTGTTCTTCTTAACACCAAATTTTCAAGCCTAATCTTTCCCCTTGAACTGTCAAAATTTCCAAAAAAAGACATGCATTTTGCTAACATTTTCATCTAGGACACTCAAATCATCAGCAGAAGAGTTTTACTTTCCAAATGATTCAATGGTCTCCCATAGCCTTTGCCGTATTTCTTAGGACTAAGTTCATCAAAACGATTTATATAAATGGGAATAGAAGGCAACCCTGCTTAACTCCTGATCCAATACGAAACCATTTACTAACCTCATTTTCTACCTTAACCGCAGCTATGTTGTTCTTTTACATAACACTAATCACTTTAGCGTGTTTATCGGGTATCAAACAGTTCGTGGTAACGAACTGTAAGTAAGGAGCGACCCGGCTCAATAGTAACCGAAACTCTAAAAAACGGAATCTTGACACCAGTAGATACAAGAAAAGAATAGGATTTTTATGCTGATTTGAAATATATAAGTTTCATCAAGTTTAAATTTACCAATCAAAAGTTAAAAGCCTTAAAAAATTGCTTTCTTTTCGAAAAAAAGGGAGAAACACGGCGTTTCTCCCTTTTTGTGTTTCAAACACCCACTAAAAGTGATAGAATCTTAATGAAAATCAAACCATCAGATTCAGTGTAACAGAAAACCCTACTGTAGATGTTTCAAGCTCCTATCTGCAAAAATGTGAAATTTTGTATTTTTTGCCAGAAGAAAGATAATGAATGCGTGTTTTTTTTTTTTCTCTCCAGGGGTATTTGTATTGATCCAGTAGTCCTAGAATATCGTTTGAGGACTCATTCGAACGGAAATTAAAAGTTCTAATGCCCTTTATAAGTGACCAAAAAATTGGAGGATAACTAGGCCCCCTCCCACGCTAATTTTTTTTTCCCGAAGTCACCTATCAAAATTTTGAGATAGCAATTTTATTCAGCATAGTCAAAAATCTAATAAATATGTCTTTGAAGATAACTTCATCCCCCACAGTTCCCGGGAGAAGGGCTGCAAGTTATGAACTTTGCTCATTGTTTACGTATACTATTGGCTACTGGGAAGTATACAGACGTTTTCAGGAGGGATTAACTTCTGATATTTGGGGGGGGGTCGGAGGAGGGGGTTACGTGGGTGTATCATTCCACGGAGGAAGTTTTCATAGTATTTTCAAAAGAGCCATCTATTCCAATTAAACGGCCTTTGTGATTCAGAGGTTGGTGATTCGAACAAAATTCGAACTTTGGCTTAAACAGTGAGGTAATGACTAGGGGGTTAACCCCTAATATCCGTAGTAATATATACGTAATAAAAAACAGAAAAAAGTGAAGAAAACTTAAGAAAACGAAATTTTGATGTCAATAAACACATATCAAAAGAAAGGGCTTATAATGCTTATAAAGCTTCTCATTCTTCCAATTAAACAAATATAGTGTTTCAGAAGTCTTTCTTAAATAATTTAGAGAAAATTCGTAAGTTACGTATATTTGTTACTAATAAAAACGTTCGTAAATAAAATTAAAAGTTCTAGTGCCCTTTTTAAGGAACCCAAAAATTGGAGGGAAACTAGGCACCCACCCCCGCCCTTTTTTCTCAGATTCGTACGACCAAAATTTTCAGAAAGCCAGTTAACCAGAACAAAGTAAAATTTATGTGCAAATTTCGTTTTAATTATTCATATACGGTTAACCTGCGGGCAAAACCTGCATTAATTCAAAAATGTTCAGAAATTAAATAAAAAACAAATGTTTTCAACAGAAAGTAAGGAGTGAAATTAAAACTTAAAAGGAACAGAAAATATACCGTATCTGAAGGAGGTTGCCTCCTCCTCAAAACCACGCTCTTTACGCTAAAGTTTAAATTTTCTCCCAATTCTTTAAGAGCGACTTCTGAAATACTATGTTCGTTTAATTGGAAAAAAGAGAAGCTTTTTTCAAAAGCACTAAAAAAATTTAGCGTAAAGAGCGAGGCGTTGAGGAGGAGGCAACCCCTTTCATATACGGAATAATTTCTGTTCGTTTAAAGCTTTAATGTCGATCCTTACTTTCTGCTAAATTTTTTTCTTTTTTATTTAATACCATACAAGGATATGACCTTTGCTAAAGCTTTTCTTTTGGCTAAATCAAACGCTTATTCTTCATTTATAAAATGAGGACTAAAGGGTCTAATGACTCTGGCACTAGTCAATTCTTAATCTAAGAGTGAAAATTTGGTCGATCCATTCCTAAAACCACACTGTTTTTGTTTTTAAACTTTATATATAAGTCTAAAAAGTATCATTGATAAAATTAGATTCTAGCCCATGCAGAGACCGGCTCAAGTTCACAACATTATCAGCATAACCAATCAAAGATTAATCAATACTACGCAGAATATAAGTCATAAGGGACTTTGATTGTGGCCTTACAATACTGTTATTAAATGCTGTTGGTGACGAAATATCATCTTGTCTTACCCCCTTCTTTACTGGGAGAAGGGGATTTCCACGCGGAGAAACAGCAGAATCATATAAAAGACTATTACACTCCTTAGCTCGTAGATGGAGCCTAAGTCCATTTTCAGATTTTCATATATGTCAGCCAGCGGGGCTTAGATGCAGGGGACAACACCGGCCAAACCCATATCAAATATAATCTCCTCGTGCAGAAGTGAATCAAATGCGCGTCTTAAATCGTGGGCAGCTAAAGCAATACTTTCACCGTGTTATTCTGCAACAATTAAAGCAGATGCCAAAGCAGAAAGGGAATAACCACACCCAAGGAGATTGAAAAGTCTTCTTGACAGGAGACTCCTTGTCAAAGTCTCCTTGTCAGGAGAGTCTCCTTGACAGGAGAGGAAAGAAAAAAAGGACCCAGTCACACCCAGTGAGACTGAAAGCCAATCTGGTGGGCCTAAACTGTTCATTTATTTCTCAACTCATCAATAATCAGTTTCTCAAAATTTTACCAAATAAAGTTGCAACTGTTATCATAGGCAGTGCAATCGCGCTGCCTAAGTAAAGAACGATGTTGGCACAATGTATTATTTATTATTTTTTTTTATTTTTAGACCAGGCACTTCGTATCGAAGGAGTTGTCGTAGAAACTTCGAAAAGGGCTCATTCAATTGGAAATTGGAGTGGCTACTGCCCTTTTTAATAGTCGGAAGTGATTGGAGGGCAACTAACCCCCCTCTCACGCCCACCTTTTCCTCAAACACATCCAATTGAAATTAGCTAATTTCAAAATAGCTAGTGTCCTTTTTAATAGTCGAAAATGAATGGAAGGCAACTAACACCCCTTCCACGCCCTTCATTTCCCCAAACACACCGAATCAAAATCTTGAGATAGCCATTTTGTTCCACCTAGGTGAAAGTCTTGGAAATTTTACCTTTAAGCAGGACAATTGCCCCCCCGTCCTCAGTCTTCAGGGAAAGGGTTATAAGTTATGCCCGGGGGGGATATAAGGTTTTTATTGAAATCTTTGTCATAGAAACTTGAAAAAAGGCTCATTCGATTGGAAATTTAAAGGGCTAGTGCTCCCTTTAATAGTTGAAAATGATTTGAGGGAAACTAACCCCCCTCTTACGCCCACATTCTCCCTAAACACATCCAATAAAAATTTTTACATAGCCATTTTATTCAACGTAGTTAAAAGTTCTGGAAATTAGATCTTTAAGGATGACAACACCTCCCCCCCCCACAGACACCAAGGAAAGTGTTGTAACCTATGCTCTGGGGGTGTATAAGGGTTTTATAGACAGTGATGTTGTAGAAACTTCAAAAAGGGCTCATTCGATTGGAAATTGAAGAGGCTAGTGCCCTTTTTAATAGTCGAAAATGTATGGAAGGCAACTAACACCCCTTCCACGCCCTTCATTTCCCCAAACACACCCAATCAAAATCTTGAGATAGCCATTTTGTTCCACGTAGGTGAAAGTCTTGGAAATTTTACCTTTAAGCAGGACAATTCCCCCCCCTCCTCAGTCTTCAGGGAAAGGGTTATAAGTTATGCCCGGGGGGGATATAAGGTTTTTATTGAAATCTTTGTCATAGAAACTTGAAAAAAGGCTCATTCGATTGGAAATTTAAAGGGCTAGTGCTCCCTTTAATAGTTGAAAATGATTTGAGGGAAACTAACCCCCCTCTTACGCCCACATTCTCCCTAAACACATCCAATCAAAATTTTTACATAGCCATTTTATTCAACGTAGTTGAAAGTTTTGGAAATTAGATCTTTAAGGATGACAACCCCTCCCCCCCCCCCACAGACACCAAGGAAAGTGTTGTAAGCTATGCTCTGGGGGTGTATAAGGGTTTTATAGACAGTGATGTTGTAGAAACTTCAAAAAGGACTCATTTAATTGGAAATTAACAGGGCTAGTGCCCTTTTTAATAGTCGAAAGTGATTGAAGGGCTAATAACCCCCTCTCACGCCCACCATTTCACCAAACACAACCAATCAACATTTATTTTGTTCAGCGTAGTTGATTTCCAGATAGAAATTATGTTTTTTGAGCAGGACACCTCAGGGCAAGGGTTTTAAGTTATGCCCTGGGGGCATATAAGGTTTTTACAGAAATTGTTGTCGTAGAAACTTCAAAAACGGCTCATTTGATTGGAAATTCAAAGGGCTAGTGTCATTTTTAAAGTGATTGGAGGGCAACCAATCCCCTTTCACGACCACCTTTCCCCCCAACACATCCAATCAAAATTTTGAGATAGCCATTTTGTTCAACGTTGTTAAAAGTTCTGGATATTAGATTTTTGAGGATGACAACCCCCCACAGCCCTCAGGACAAGGGTTGTTAGTATGCCCTCGGGGCATATAAGTTTTTATAGAAAGCGTTGTCGTAGAAACTTCAAAAAGGGCTCATTCGATTGGAAATTGAAGTGGCTAGTGCCCTTTTTAATAGTCGAAAGTGTATGGAAGGCAACTAACACCCCTTCCACGCCCACCATTTCCTCAAACACATCCAATCAAAATTTTGATAGCCATTTTGTTCCACGCAGTTGAAAGTCTTGGAAATTATACATTTGAGCAGGACACTTCCCCCCCTCAGTCTTCAGGGCAAGGGTTATAAGTTATGCCCTGGGGGAATATATTTTAATAGTCGAAAGTGATTTGAGGGCAACTAACCCCCTTCTCCTGCCCACCGTTTCCCCAAACACATCCAATCAAAATTTTTAGATCGTCATTTTATTCAATGTAGTTGAAAGTTTTGGAAATTAGGTCTTTAAAGATGACAACCCCCCCCCCCCCCCCACAGCCCCCAGGGAAAGGGTGGTAAGTTATGCCCTGGGGCGTATAAGGTTTTTATAGAAAGTGATGTTGTAGAAACTTCAAAAAGGACTCATTCAATTGGAAATTGAATGGGATAGTGCCCTTTTTAATAGTCAAAAGTGATTGGAAGGCTTGACTTTTTTATAGTAAAGATCAATGTGGGTACAATTTATTTATTTATTATTTTTTTTTTTTTTTGTTTAGAGTAGGGCACTTTGTATTGAAGGAGTTGTCGTAGGAACTTCGAAAAGGGCTAATTCGAATGAAAATAGAAAGGGCTAATGCCCTTTTTAATTGTCGAAAGTGATTGGAGGGCAACTAATCCCCCTCCCACGCCCCCCCTCACATTTGCCCATTATTTTTAAAAACTAGATGTTGCCCTAAGATTAAATCAAAATGCACTATGTTAATGCTAATTCCTAAGAAGGCATCAGAAGTATCCCAAGAAGGACTGAGTGTATTATTTTCAAACTTTCGGGGTTACTTCTGCTCTTAAAATTTAACCAAATCAAAATAGCGTAAGTGTATCCAAGCTATCAAAGAAAATAAACAGATATTTGTGCGAATAGTATCAAGTTTTCCATTTCAGGTCAACTAGAGAAGGTATGAAACTAAATTAAACAGTACTAATTGTGTACAGATTTTTAAAAGGGTGTATGCTGTTACAAATTGCTGAAAATTTTTCTCCAGCATATAAATAGCAGGTCAAACTATAAAGTCTTAAAATAAAACGAATAGATTTAAAGAATTATTATTTTCTTTTTCATCAAACAGTTCGTGGTAACGAACTGTAAGTAAGGAGCGACCCGGCTCAATGGTAACCGAAACTCTAGAAAACGGTATTTTGATACAAAGAGATGCATAAAAAGAATCAGATTTTAATGCCGATTTTAAATATGTAAGTCTCATCAAGTTTAATCCTTCCCATCAAAAGTTAGGTGCCTGAGAAAATTTGGCTAATTTTCGAAAAAAGGAGGAAAGACCCCCTAAAAGCTATAGAAACTTAATAAAAATCCCACCATCATATTTTGTGTATCAGAGAACCCTACTGTAGAGGTTTCAAGCTCCCATCTACAAAAATGTGAAATTTTGCATTTTTTGCCAGAAGAAAGATCACGGGTGTGTGTTTATTTGTTTGTTTTTTTTGTTTGTTTTTTTCCAGGGGTGATCGTATTGACCCAGTTGTCCTAGAATATCTTGGAATGGCTCATTGGAATGGAAATTGAAAGTTCTAGTGCTCTTTTTAAGTGACCTAAAAAATGGAGTGCAACTAGGCCCCCTCCCACGCTCTTTTTTTCCCAAAGTCACCTGATCAAAATTTTGAGATAGCCATTTTGTTCAGCATGTTCGAAAACATTATAAGTATGTCTTTTAGGATGACTTAATCCCCCGAAGTTCCCGGGGGGAGGGCTGAAATTTATGAACTTTACCCAATGTTAACATATAGTATCGGTTATTTGGAAGTATACAGACGTTTTCAGGGGAGATTTTTCCTGGTAATGGGGAGTGGAGGTGGGGGGTGGGTGGGTCGGGGCTATGTGGGAGGATCTTTCCATGAAGGAAGTTTTCATGGGGGAAGGGACATTGCTATGAAGGGGACGCCGAACTTCCCATCATTATTTAAAAAAAGATCCGAAATTTAATATAAAAAAACAAGTATTTAAACTCCAACATCGAAACTTTAAACGAACAGAAAATATTACATATATAACTGGGTTCACCCCGTAGTCAATGCCTCGCTCTTTAAGCCAAATATTTTTTAGTACTTTTATAAGAGCTATTTATTCTAATTAACGGCTTTTGTGACTAAGGGGTAATTTTTAAAGAATCGTAACAAAATTCGAACTCTAGCGTAAAGAGCGAGGTAATGATTAGGGGGCGATCCCACTAATAAACGTATTAAAAATATATGAATATAGAAGTTCGTTGCGTTAGTTAATTCGTAAGTTATGTATATTTATTACTAATAAAAATGTTTGTAAATAAAATTAAACAAGTTTCGAGCAAGCTATTTAACTAAATAAAAGTAAATTAATATGAAAATTTTGTTCTAATTATTCATGTACGGTGAGCCATGATCAAAAACTGCATTTATTCAAAAACGCTCAAAAATTAATTAAAAAAAAAGTTTTTTAAACTGAAAGTAAGGAGAACAGAAATTATTCCGTATATAAAAGGGACTGTCCCCTCCTCAACGCCTCGCTCTTTACGCTGAAGTTTGACTCTGTCTCACAACTATTTTTTAAAACAATAAGAAACTTTAGCGTAAAGAGCGAGGCGTTGAGGAGGGACAGTCCCTTTCATATACGCAATAATTTCTGTTCGTTTTAAGTTTTAATGTCGCTCCTTACTTTCAGTTTAAAAAACTTGTTTTTTTTTATTTAATATCAATATAAAACGAACAGCAATTAATTAAAAAAAAACTTTATATAATTTGCACTTCATTGAAAAAAATACAAATGAATTTATATTGTCAGTTTAATATACATATACTGATATTTAGTAAACAAAATGTTAATATTTTTTTATTTATTAAAGTTATAAAAGTAAAAATATTATATTTTTCAGTAAACTGCAAATTTATGTTCTGGCCTTGGGAAGGCATAGGGGTTTTGAACCCAACTCATGTTAATTTCTGCTCGTTTTGAGTTTGACTTGGTTATTTATTGTAATTTCTGTTCGTTTTGGGTTTCATTTATTTATCGATGCTGATTTGTGGTAGTTTCACCTTTGGTATATTGTTTGATTTTATTTTTGCTCATTTTTGGTTTAATGGAGTTCTTTACTTTTCTCTGAAAAACTTATTTCATGGAAAAAGTTTTTTTAATTAGTTGGGTGAAAAGACGAACACTCAGAAGGAGGTTTATTCTTCTTAGGGATAGGTGTCAAACATCCAATTGAAAAAGAGTCGGGGACAAATTCCAGATTAAACATCATTTGGTAAACGAGGACTAAATGTTTCACCACAAAACGACAAATGCTGTGCAGAAATCCCATGAATTCCTATAGACTTTTTTGTCTTCAGTTTACCAATTGCAGAAATAATCAGGTTTTTTTTGTAATAATCAGTCCCGGAATAGAAGCATGGTAAAAAAAATCTCGGAGTTTCACTTTATATCCATTTTGCAGGCAAAAAATTTCTGTAGCAAAAAATTTGTTTTTATAATGCTAAACCCATGAGGAAAGCGGTATACAAGACGGTATTTGACCTGGCATATCTTTTACAAGACTGGACCACAACTTATTTGACCGAGACTGAACTTCATCTGACCAAGACGAAATAATTGAAATCTGATGCAGAGAAAGCTGCTTTGCAAACTGCGTTTAGTATAAATATACAGTTTTCACATCCACCCATCCCGCGGTTTATCCGCTTCAATCGAAACTGAAAGCCAAATTTAGCAGAAAATCAAGCCTTTCGCGAACTATAATTAGTTGACCAGCCGGGCTCTTCAGTACCGACTTTTACTCGCCTGATTTTACTGATTTTACTGCCGATTTTTCTGCAAGAGGTAGGGCATGAGTAAGTTCACTACAATAAATGTTCAGCCTAACTCGAGAATCAAGCTTATTCTGTTTTGAACTCTGCATCAACAAATAAACGGTATTAAAATTTTCGTGGGAACATCGTTCCACCTATTCTGGATAAGATCTGGAGATGCCCTGTCCCAATCATTAGCATAAAATACAGATTGCTTTTTGGAAGCCGGTTAAAAGAAGGGCCACAATCACCGATCAGAGCACTAAAACACAGAGGAAAGTGATCTGAAGTAAAATTGTAGTTACTAACATTAATTTCCGCGATAGTTACGGATGTATGGCAAACATTGTCTAAGTTACAAGGTACTACCTGAATTATGGACGTAAGTAAAACTCTCATTCTTTGGTGCAACTACATAATTATCATTGAACAGGCGGAAAATAATTCTTGGGCAATCATAATCACCACAAGAATTAAGCGGGTCGGTTAAGTCACAAGTAAAGTCACCAGTCGTGATACAGCATAAACTCTGTTTTTTTATTTTTAGCAAGCATTTATATAAACGAGTGGTACTAATGGCAAAGAGTATCTCACCTTGGGTATCACGGTAGTTCTTGGGCAGATAAATGTTTATCACAACAAAATTCTGGATTCTAATTGCCAAAAAGTCACTTACTGAATAAAAAATTGATGAAGGAAAACGTGACTTCACAAAGTTTGCTAGACCACCACTAGACTGAGGTCGGCGTACATCGACCGAGAACACCTTATGAATGGTTGATAGTTCCAAAAGGCTCAGGCTCAAAGTAGTTGCAAAGTGCTCCTCAATACACATTATGTCACATTTAGATAAAAACTCCATTAAAAACACAGACCGATTTAGCAAATTTCCATTTAGATTCCATGAGACAATTGTATAAGAAATAGAAGATCATCGGTTCATTTCATCATTGCACCTTGAGTGGGCGGGTTTTAGACTCATTTCGATAGGGGTTTAGTATTGTTTATCTTCTTATTAGCCGGACACCTTACACTGTAGCATGTATGGCCTTTCTTTTTGCACAAAATGCAGAACATATCCTTTGTACACCTATTATCTTTCGTAGAGGTGTGGTCTCAAGCACCGCAACGACCACAAATAGGCGTCAGTACGCTTTCGGCCGCTGTGACCAACTCCATGGCAAGAAAAACATCGCTGGCAGCTTCTCATAGCTGTCCCGGACCGATACCGCAAGAAAATCTTCAAGATAATTCTTTGTCTAAAAATACAGCTTAAACCCTTTGGAACGCTCAAAGTTACCGATTTTCTATTGCCCTTGATGCACCTGGAACAAGGGATTCTACATTAGTATGAGTCATGTTAGGTGGAACCTGCTTCAAGACGGCAATACAAAGTTTCTCTTTGAGCATGGCATCAACCTCAGGCCTACTAGTTTTCATTTTCTTGGCAGATGACTTAGATTTGACGTACAGCTTATAGTCTTGTTTTAACTTTCTTACCTCACTTATTTCCGCTGAGTCGGGGCAAACGCTGTCCAAAAACTGCTTACGAGCATCGGGGTTATAGAGAGATTTTGGTATTTTCAGAACAACGGCGTAAGATGGCTGGGGATTGACAGCTACTGGATTAGCAATACTTGGGGCTCTACACGTCTAGGGACAGCATGGTCCCCAAGCTTTAGCTTTAGACACAAAGTTCTTGAATTCTAAGCCTTAATCTTTAACCTTTCGGGTTAGCGTAGCGCAGGATTCACCAACAATTATAGGGACTTCATCTGGTTCATATGTAACGAACTTCTGTAGGGCAGCTGAATTCTTATCACAATAGTGAAGAACTTTCAAAGTTTCTGCAAAAGTGTCAGCATCTTTCTGCCTCTTGGTTTGCCGAGTAGCATACCTTGCCATAGACCAAATAATTCTTTTTGCATCGTTTACCATATCTTCTGTAAAAAAAAAAATGGGGCAAAAAGTTTTAATGATATCGGTCTTGGCATTTCCTTTTGATTTCGCCCATTCGGCAAAATTCAGCACATCATTCTGTATTAGTCCATCTGGCAGCATCCTGGAATGAACCCCAATAAACAAGGGAATTGTCAGCCCCCGCTCCACCTGATCTCCGGAGTTTACGGGAGACTCTCCCGGCAGGTACAACAGCACTTGTGATGGGATACTGCCCCTCTTCTGCTTGTCAAGTAGGGTTAAGTAAAAAATGGCTTGGCACACTTAAATTGAAACCTGCACAAATCTATTTATACAAAATATAAATAGATGTCCAAAAACTAGGTCAGTAGATTACAACATTTTTATCTGTGTAAAAATGTTTTGAAAGAGTGGTCACAAAATTAACACCGGTCACTGAATTAATTTAAGATCCCACCTATTTTCCAGTAGATACAATCCAGAAAAGGTGATATCACTTTTAAGACTTAATCAAGACTGGAAATTGAAATCGTTTCAGCAGTCGTTTTTAAAGTATTTTGACAAAAAGTCCTACTTTTTGAATTGAAAATCAAGTATTTTGCAATAGGCATCAAAACATGGTTATTTGTAGAAAAAGCCGAGACAGATAGTCCAAGTAATTGAGAAGAAAATTTTTAAATGGCGGGGGTAAGTATGACTCTTATTGGACAAATACTTGTGTGTTAGTTTTTGGAAAGGCACACCTGCCTAGTCTCAGGCAGATTGGCCAAGAATTTAAAATTGACATAGGACCATTAATTTGCGTGGAATAACAGGCAAACAATTGTTTAAAGTCATTTTCCAAATACTACCAAAGCTCAGGCCAACATTCTGAGCAAATTTCGATTTTTCACAAATTTTCAAACTTTTGGGTCAGTTGCCCGAGACTTTGGGTCACTTGCCCGAGACTCCCCCCCCCCCTACCCCCTAAATATTGTCCCAGTATGAAGTTTTGATGAGGAGGTATCCCCCCTCTTGTACGGAATAATTTCTATTTGTTTTAAGTTTTAATGTTACTCCTTATTATCAGTTGAAAAAGTTTTTTTTTATTTAAGTAGGGAAAAAATAAATTGCACATTCATAAAGATAAGTTGACAAAAAAGATTCCAACGTAAAAGTGAAAATAGAACGAGAAGGAAATGGGTGATGAGAATTGAGGCAAAGACAATACCGCTCAAGCTATCTACCTTGATTCGATGCACTAGATTGCACCCGAACAACAAGCTACAGTGTCTCCATGGCCAATCTCGAGCTGTGTGTGATATTAAGCCAACTACATCCTTAATAGTGTAAACTTTGCTGGCCAAACCTCTAATGGGAATCCTTAACCTATCGTTTCTTTTTAATTTGTTTTGAAATTCTTGTGATGTTCCTGTTCTTCATCTTATGGATTTTGAAAATCAGCTGAATTGTCTATATAGGCCACTGACAAGCCAATATACGCTCCTCAATATGCTGAAGTTTGTAAGTTGATGGCTGAGACTCTTGTACTCTTGCATAGAGGCCCTGGGAAAGTCAGTTTTCGTCAGCTTCTTCTCAACAGATGTCAGCAGAATTTTGAAAAACATATGAAGGGAAAAGAAGAAAGTGTAAATATACTGAATGCCTTACAAGAAGCTGACACAGAAGAAAAGAAGGCAGAACTACTAGTCAAGCTGAATGAGAGAAAAGAGCAAGGAAAACGTAATTTATTAGGAAATGTCAGGTATGTCTTTTTTCCTTTTCACCAGTAATTCAGAACATTTCGTTCATATGTATAAATGTATATGATTCTTGTGACTTTTTATTGTCGAATTATAGTAAAAGCTAGCTTTGGGCTGTCGATATACGATTTTTACCGATTTATTGTCATTTCCAGCTTCCAACTTCTATGAAGAGTTTTGATTATTGCGACAACTTGTTTTAAAGAAAATTAAAATAAAAACATTGATACAGGCTTTACAAAAATATATCAATTTTGTTTTCATCGATAAAAATTATCGAGATATCCAGGAATTCGCATTTTTATTCGTCAAACAATCAATTTAGTTTTATAAGGCCTATATGCAGTAAATTTTATCATTACTATCCTTTTTAAAATGTCAGAAAATAAAATGATAAATAATTTTTGATTCGTCTATCAGAAAATATTGCTTTAACAAACTAACAGATTGCTTTAAATATTACTAATTTTTATTATAAATATTCTATTTTGGCATACATTTTTATTTTTTGAATGAAATAGAATGAAAAAGGAAAATTTTGAAAAAGGAAGCAGTGTCCTTTAAAAGTTACAAAGTCAAACTTGAATAATTCACCAGCAAACCCTGGAAGAAATGTCATTTGGTTTCATTTGCTTGATTTACTACTAATAGCAAAATAAACCATTTATGCACCCCCTGCCCCGGGAGAGAATAAACCAGTCTGATGTTAGGTGGCCGCAGTCCTCTGATTCTCAACCTTTAGCATATTTTGTTAAAAGAAATGTACTATCACTCTATCTCAAATAAAATAAATTTAACCAACCAAAAAAAAAAACTCTATTAACCAAAAATACCCAAATCTAAAGAAAAAAAAATATATCTAACAAAATAAATCATGTCACCTCCCCCAGTAAATATATTTTTTATAATTTTTTTAATTTATCATTCCAAATAAAAGGGGCCGAATATACTCAAATACAAAACCTGCACATTTGGAATTTCGATACTAATGGAATCTACCTCTGTAGGTGCATGCCCGTGGAGTGAAGAATTTTTCTGAGAAAAATAAGTAAAAATCATTCCTGCATTACGCAATTAACTTTTTACGATATACTGACGCTTAACCCCAGTTGGTCAAAAAGAAAATTCTAAGTTCCAAAAATAATGGGAGGAGGGCGAAAAATGGTAGGATATTAGGGGGCATGGGGCCCTGAAGGGGAACATGTGGACTCAAACTCATACGCAAGCCCCGTAATGGAAAACAAGTCAGCTCAGGACCAATACATTACAGAAAGGATACGTGGCCGGCTGTAGTCATTACAATTTTTAGGACTGAAACAATTATCATTGACCAATCAAAAAAAAACAGTGTGCCTGGTACCATTAGGGTACAAAAAATATGTCTGCCTAGCAAGCATCTCAAATCAATGTGGTATGCATACTCTCGGAATGATGCCAAAATGATTGACTATCAAAAGTACCAGTGTGCCAGGTATTATTAGAGCACAAAAAAAGTAAATGTCTACCTAGCAATCATCTCAAGTCACTGCCGTACGCATATTCTCAGAATAATGCCAGAAAAGGCGCCCAGAAACAATTCACTGAGAGTTTTTACCTAATATATAACTCCAATTGAGAAATCGATTACGTAACTAACTTATTACAATATAGTGACGCTTAACACCAGCTGTGCAAAAAAAATCTAAGTTCCAAAAAAAGTTGGGGGAGGGCGAAAACTTGGGGGATGGCATTAGGGGCCCTGGAGGAAGCATGGGGCCCTGAAAGGGAACATGTGGACCCAAACTCATACGCAAGCCCGGTAATGGAAAGCCAGTGTACTCGAGACCAATATATTAACGAAAAGGATAACTGGCCGGCTGTAGCCATTAGAATTTTTGGGACCGAAATAAGTTTCATTGACCAATCAAAAGAACCATTGTATAAGGTAAAATTAGAGCACAAAAAAGAATATGTCTGCTCAGAAATCATCCCAAATCACTGGTATGCATATTCTCGGAATGATGCCAAAATGATTGACTATCGAAAGAACCAGTGTGCCCGGTACCATTAGAGGTCAAAAGAAGAAAATGTCTGTCTAGCAATCATCTCAAGTCACTGTGGTATGCATATTCTCGGAATGATGTCAAAAAAGGCACCCGGAAACAATTCATTGGTGGTCTTTATCAAATATCCAACTCCAATAGAGAAATCAATTTCGTAATTAATTTGTTACGATACAGTGACGCTTAACACCAGTCTGATAGCACACGGAAACAAATGCATTGATTGCCTAGAATGTATTTACAAGAACAGAAGCAGCAATGAATTGTTGGCTCAGTTGACTAACGTGTCGTTCTTTTACCATACAACATCTTTGGTATCACGTTCGATTCCTACACCAGACAAAAATTCCGTAAATTCTATTGAAAAACTGCTTAGAGGCAAACAAATGTGTCGTTGGAAAAGAAAATATGTTGCCATCTATAATTGTAGTTAACAATAACGCCATCTATTATTTTAGTTATGAAGATGCCAGCAGTGGGGGAAATCCCGTTCTCTGTGGCCTTAAAAAAAGTGCCGGTATCGGAATTCCCAAGTGGTAGGGCTCTGCATGTTCCTGTTAAGGGGATACTACTAGCAGGTACATTTTGAACTCCAATGTCAATTTTAAACCAAACTGTTTGTTGTTGAAATCGTACCTCACGCTAATAAGCGGGAAGAATACTTTTTCAAGAGGTTTGGTCATCATCGAGCAAACTGTAATTGACCTATATGAACTACAAACTGAAGGGTCTTTCTTTCTTTTTTTTTGTCTAATGCGAGGTGCAACACCTTCATAAAGGGCCTTAGGTACATAATGCTTAAACCCAATTGCCTAGAACTGAAAGGAATTTTCGGTCAAAATTTAATACTTGCCGTGCTTCAGATGCTCGGCCTTTAGTCCATCCAGACCTGAAACTTTACCAGTTTGAAGCTATTCAATCATGGTAGCCACATATGAAGGTGGCGTATTGCCGAGGCTCTCACTGTGGTCACCATTTGAAAGGTAAATGTGAAGAATATCATGAAAAGATAACTCGAAAGATGGCATATCAACTGAATGGACGAAAAATGAGCATTCCAATCAGAAATGCTAACCTGTTCAAATTCGAGTGAACATGAACGAGTAAGTTTGGAAACTTTGTCCCGGAGAAGATGAGGACTATTTCGGACAAAATAAGATGTGTCATATACTTTTTTTTATACCAACCTTAGGGAATGCACGTTTTGCAGATTTTAAAAGTTAAAACACTACTCCGGTGCCTCAGTGCCTCTTTGAGCTCAGAAAAATATGAGTGTTTTTTCTAACAGCGTATGAAGGTACTGCAAAGACTAGGGACTTTTTGAACAATATACTTACTATTCAGCGAGATAGCAATCTATATGAATAGGTTTACCTCTAGGCACAGAAGATAGCATGTAGTACGGAGCCTTAACCTACGAAAAATGTGAATAAATAACGTAATTGCATAGCACCGCAATGTTTACATTGTTCCAGCACTTCCTCGCACGCAAAATTATATTTATTGGACTTGCTTCTCGTAGGAAAGATCAGCAAGAAAAATTCAAGGTGAGGGGTAAAAAGGAGAGATAAAAATGTCATTTAATGCAATTTGAATAGATATACCGCTTAGAAAATTATCAGATCACTTCAAATACGATGAAAATCTTTATAGATACCAATCTCGTAGATACCAATAACTCCAAGGAGTCGTATACTTTTGAGAAAGATTTTAAAATCTGCTGTAAACAACCCTTTTCTAAAATCAATAGAAATAGATAGATGAAGTCTGCCGCGTTCAAAGCATTTATTGATAGTATTGCTGAAGGAACGTGCGTTGCCTGACATTGAGCGGCCTCTTCTAAGGCCGGACTTCGGGACTACGTTGAGTTTAACATTGAGTTTAACGTTGAGTTTTGCAAGGCAATCATAGGGCGTTTTGTTCACAGTGTTTTTAAGTTGTTTCTTAATAAACAGTGGAAGGATTGATATGGTTCCATAATTATAAATATCCAGGTGAGAATCACCTTAGCCGTCCGGGGGACGGGGGTTTGTCCTTTTAAGTACACCCGGAAATACATAAATTTGGTGGAAAAGATTGATTATATGGAAGAGAATTGTCGTTGATTTAAAAGTCTTCAAGTTAATGTCATCAATCCCAGCTGAATTAGATTTGATTGGTTTTGCAACTTTATAAATTTCATCTCCTGTACAGGGCAGAAAGTCTATTTCATTTACAATTCATCCGTCATCCAGAAATTCATCTTCCGAGAAACTTTTATTAAAATTCACTAACCCTTCCGCCTTCATATTAAAACCAGTGCTTCAAGAAACCTCAGGAAACTTATTAGTAATAATCGTTTTGTCATGAACAATTTTTCCTTGAATCTGTAGTGAATTTAGTGGGGCTTTTTCTTCTTGCCAATTAAGTCTTTAGTAACTTTCCAAATTCCTTTAGTAGTATCATTTTTGAGCCCATTTGGTTTGCAAAGTATTTTCTTTCCAATGACTTTACTTTATTGCTTATTACTGTGAATTCTTCCAGTTTACTAACACGCTCACTATTTTGATAATCCGCGCAATATCAACTTTTAAACCGAACGCTTTAAGAATTTTCATAATTAAATAATAATATTCAAGATTTACTCTATTCAGTGAAAGTGGATCAAAGTTCATATCGTCCATACAAATAAAGTCCAAACCTGTCTGATAATTTTTTTTCTGTAATCTTGATTAGCATCGGAATTTTCTTTTTTTTTGTAGTTGTTTTGACTAACAAAAACTAGACTTTTTGAAGTATTTACTGTTTTTGGTAAAGCGCAAATGATATTCGTGAATTTTTAGAGGGTTTGTTAGGAGGGAGATAATCCCATTCTTAATTTTGGCATTTATCAATCTTGATTTTTACTTCGATTTCATTTTGTTGTTTAGCTTTTGATTCTCGTGGTTGCTTTGACTTGACTATTCATTCTAAGTTTTGGTCGTTTCGTGTTTCATCTCATCCATAGTAGTATATGATATTTTCATGCTTGATTTTGTTTTTCAGTTTTAACTTTTGTTCTTTTTAGGTTTTATTTATTCATTCATAATAATTCCTATTTGTTTTAAAAGAGTCTCATTGTAATATTTTTTTCCAGATTTACTGGGGAATTATTCAAGTCAAAGATGTTGACAATTGAAGCTATGGATTTTTGTATATCTGAATTACTGAAGGCGCGTACTGAGGAACAGCTCGAATGTCTTTGTGAATTACTTTCTCTAATTGGTAAAAATTACGAACAAGAATATGATGCCAAAGTAAGTTCAACATTCTTAATCCAAGTTACCTAAGCTATAAAATTTATATTATTATTTTCTTTTATTTTACTTATTTTATTGTATTTTATTTTTCTTAATTTAAACTTTTTTTCTATTCAATTTAAACTTTTATTATTTAATTTATTTTATTTTATTTAATGTAAATTTTGTTCACGGAGGCAGGAAAACCAAAAGCGTTTTATTTAATGCAATTTATATTTAGCACAATTAATGTGTATTTTTCTTAGCCGTAAATTTATTCGAGAACGCCATTCAAGGTGTCAGATTCTCGCCAACAACAGAAAACAAAGAAAACGTTAAAAAAAGAAAGATTCATAAATACGGATTAAATCAAACAAAAATATTAAGAAAAAGTTGTAAGACGTTAAAAAAGAAGAAACTGAAAGTTTTAAACAACTCTGATGCTCATACAAAAAAAATACTGCCCTAAAATTTTAGATTTCAGAGCGAAAACACCTATGTGAATTGTTTGTATATCAAAAGGATGAAAGTATTAAGTGACTTTTCATTCTGACACAATCTGGTACTGCTTATATTTTTTGGACTGATTTAATGCAGTAATTAAGGTTGATGAAAAATCAGCCTAAAGATGGATTTGTGGATATATATTCGTGATTAATGAATATAAAATATAAACATGGAAAACATCATTTGGAATGCGGTGTTAAATTTTGTTTCAAGAGCAATGCTGGCCAGAATAAAACATCAATCGATTATTAATCGCACTGTGGAAATTTTCTCTAGAGATAATATACCGAGTGCGAAAGAATTGCTCCTACAAAAATCTGGCCTACCGGACCGCTTCCGTAAATCAGTTAAGGATGAAGAAAATGTCTTGGAGATTGTGAATTTTTTTGCCAAATCAGCTAAAGAAAAGCGTCAACTTCCTACATTCGTCATTTTTGAGCCAACCGAGGTACCTGCATGCGGAGAAGAGATAAGTTCATGCGTAACTACCAAAGTAAATGATATGTGCCGCCGTTTTGAAGGCTTCATGGAACGACTGAACAAAGGTGACTTAAATCTTATTAGTCGAAATAGTTTCCCTACCCAACCAAATGCCCCCACAAAGCTGTCTTACTATGTATTTGTTACAAACCCTCCGCCACTGAAAACCTCATCGGAGCGGAAAGCATTTATAGAATCTGCGTGTGGTGAATCCCTTGATGCTTCTATAGTTGAGCTCAGACCAGGAAAAAATGGGTGGTGGGTAGCCATTGCGCAGAAGACTACTGCGGATAAATTGGCGCTCGGGAATAATAATCAAAACCAGGGTTCCAGCGCAAAAATCAGAACTCCCTCACATATCGGCATAGTTAAAGGGATTCCCGAGTCCCTTAGTGCTGAGGATTTACAAAGATTAATAGCCGGCTGTGAGAAAGCCGAACAATGTGGGAAATCACGCATCTTCAAGCTGTATTTTTCAATTAGAGATGCTTTTGATGCCGCCGCACAAATGACGATTAAAATTGACTTTGAACGTTTCAAAATACAAGAATTTATTTTTCTCCCGAATTGTTTTTTTAATTGTCATGAAATCGGCCATATGTCGACACAGTGCAAAAATACGTAGAAATGTGGCCGATGCGCCCAAAATTTCCACGGTGTGACGAAAGAAAGCCCGTACAAGGACCCGATCCGCTGTTTGAATTGTCAAAGCACCAAACACACGTGTTACCAGGCTAACTGCCCGTTGAACAAGACTTTGAAGCCAAAAAGCCGATCTGTTTTAAATGGTTGAGCCCTATATTAAAAACAGCGTCTTGTCATGGAGCGTAAATGGTAGTCTCAGTACAAAAATCGGCGTGGTGGAACAACTTCGCCTTAGTAAAGAAATATGCTTACAGGAATATCTTCTCTCTGTTGACAATATGAAACTACTCGATATAGTGTAATCACATGTGCTCCACTTTGTAGCCGCAAAGAGGTCCAGAAACTGAGGCTTTCTCTCAGTTGGACTTGCTATAATAATAGATCGACATACTAACTCCGAACTGTTTGCAAAATCTGAGTATTTCCTTGCAATTAAAATGAGTGATACTGTCATTGTTAATGTATATCTGTCAACAGACTATAGAGACGAAAGTTCTGAAGCGAAGTCTGCTCTAGCATGCAGTACATTGGGTAAATGTTTGAGTAAAATCAGAGCCTCGTACCTCCATTGGGTTCTGTTGGGGAGATTTTAATTGTGACTTATTGAAAAATGGTGATCCGAGTGCGGCACTGCCTCTTAGCCTGATTCCCAATGAAAGTGCTATCTTACCGAAATCTGCTGATTTCACATATATACACCCGCCAGGATCCGTATCAAACCTTGATCATGGACTTGTTTCCGGTAGTATTGCCAGTAATGCAGTAAGTGTAAGTGTGCTAAATTAGGTTGTAGTATCTGACAATGTGCTACTGTCTTTTAATATTTTGGCTCCATTGGACAATGCACGGGTAATCCAAAATTGAAAGTGGTGGAATGTGGTAGAACTGAATAAGATTGATATACCCCAGTACCAGCATTGTATTGGTATTATTCTTGCAAAGATGAAATACCATTTGAGCTTCTCCAGAATTCGGTCCCGTCTTCAATTAATGAAAATCGTATGAAGTTAAATATATATGCGTCACTTATTTCACATGCTTTATTACAAGCAGAAAAGCAGTTTGCCCCTCGCACTAAAGTACGAGTCGGATTCCAAGTGAAGGCCTGGTCCCAGAATTCTTTACTTGTTGAGGCTTGTAGTAAGGTCCAATTCTGGATAAGTATCTGGATAGATTGTGGCCGTCCCAGAACTGGTGTTGTAAATCAGATCCGTTTATCCAGCAAACGCCGTTTTCCAAAAGAGCTAGAGAAACATAGAGCTACTTTTCGTTCCAATTTTTTTTGAAAAGATTTTTAGTAGCGTATAAATTCTGTGGAAAAATTTGATACATAAAAAAAAACAGAAGTCCAGCCAGTCATTAAATATCTCTCCCAGACTGAGGGAGCAAAATCTATTCGGATAGCTTTTTGATCCAGATCCACAAATTGAAAATCCTTTCAAAGTTACACTCGAAAATATACTTTCGATAGGGGACAAATCAATGTTTACTGTATCGGTTTTGGATTTTTATAATATAATACGTAAAATTAAGAAACCTTTTTCAAGAGGTACAGATCACGTTTACGCCAAACACCTCCTATATGGAACCCCTTTTCTTTTTTCCCACCTTGCCCTACTTTTCCAAATGGCGTTTACAAAAGATATAGTTCCTGCCTCGTTTTCAACTGGCCGTCTTACTCCTGTCCCTAAAAAAAATAAACCCCTAAATGATTGCTCATCATATCGACCAATAACGGTAGCTACAACTTTTTGTAAAATTTTTGAGAAGTTGATAATGCCTGAGCTGGTTGATAAATGCTATATGCCCCCACACCAATTTGGGTTTCAGAAAGGAATAAGGTTCGCTCATGCACCGACGCCACTGTCGTCAGTTTTGATTGATGCTGATAAATCTGGAGAGCCGCTTATTCTAGGGAGCCATGATGTCAGTCGTGCTTTTGATTCGACAATTCACGCCCATATCCTCACTTAACTTTATAAACGTGAGGTCAGTACCTGCGTTATTCATACTTTGTATGATATATATACTCATTTAACTGTCACTGTTAATCTGCCTCATGGAATAATTACAAAGATAACCATACCTGTTCGTTGCAGAGTAAGGCAAGGTGCCCTTACATCCCCAATTGCGTTTATCAGCTGTATTCTCGACGCACAATCTCAAGCAGTTTCTTCCTGTATTGTAGAAGGGATAGATATGTCTCTTATTGCTTATGCGGACAATGTCTTTAACCCCAGCCGAAAGGTATTGGTGTTTGAGTAAAATTTTTCCATTTTGAGTCGAGAGTATTCAAAAATAAATCTTAAATTTAACGCTGAAATGTCAGAAGTTGTACTATTGAACTAGGGCCCAGTTCTTGAAGGATTTAATATTGATCTTAATGGAGTATTGGTTACTCCTCAATTAGAAATGAATTATCTTGGCCTCCCAATCGGTAACTCCCTTAAAGCAGCTAAAAAGCTTATCATTTGCTATTTTCAGCGCCGGACGTCCAGTGCCTTCGGTGGCATAGTTTTCAATAAACTTCGTTTTAGTCGCTAGCTGCTAGCTAAATTATATAACCCATATGCGCTCGCAAAAATTTTTATGCCTTGCACCTTTTTGGCGTACCTTTTTGGCAACGGAATCAAAGCAGCTCCGACAAATTTATTACCGGTATGCTAAATATCTTCTCAGCCCCCCCCCCCTGGGCAAGTAATTCTTGAGGCAATAGGAAATACGGTCTAATTGACCCCAATGCTGCCATCGGCAGATGCATTGCAGCTTACAATAGGGCAATAAATGGACACCCATGGTGTTTCCTTTTAAAACAATAGGTCTTTCACGTTTACTGTTTTTGTGTTTGTTATATATACTATATGATTGTCTGGTTTATTATTATGCTTGTGTGCATCTTCCATAATTTTATAGTTTTTTTTATTTGTGCTTGTCTATATGCTTGTTATATTGGCTTGTGTTGTCATTTTCTGGTTTATTACTATGCTTGTGTGATTGTTCTATGAGTTTTAATTTCGTTTTATATGTCATTATCCGTCTTTTTCTTTTGTTTTTTTTTCTTTTCTTCTTCTTTTTTCTTTTTTTTTATACTTCGTTCATCATTGTATTTCAACGGATTATAAATAAAAATAAATAAATTGGACGAATAATTGGTCCTAGAATGAGTCCATTAATTGCTTCAAACGGTGCGTTTGCTAACCTTTCCAATGAATGTTCCGTAACTTTTGGCAACAAACTTGGCCCCTTCTTCCACTTTCTTTTTTTTTGGCTGTAAGAATATTGAAACCTCCTTTAAACCAACATCATGCAATGTTTGTCAGTTTCAGTACAAAAATGAATCCAAACTGGGAACTGACTTGTGCAAAACGGACTAATTCCTGAATTACTTTTAAAGGGGCCTAGTTCTAGCTGAAGAAAAACTCGGTTTAAAAACGACTTAAATTATCATACGGTCCGAGAAAAGTTGATTCCTGAATTGGTGCAAAGAAAGCCAGGTTTGACCAAGCTGCAAATGAATTCAGTTTAAACGAGCCAAGTCTTAATGCTGTGCAAATAAGGGTTCAGTAGCAGCAGTAGATTTTCTCAGGATTTTTCTTGAGGGGGGAGAAATTGAAAGGTCTGATGAATATGCCTCTGAGGTCTACATGTCCCTTAGGGTAATGGCCGTAATTATGTAAGTTACTTGGTGTTCACAAATAGTTTTTAGTAGAAAAGGTGGTTTTGTTTGGTCTTTTTCGTCTTGTCAACTTGCAACTCTTAGAGTTGTACAGTGGGAAAAAATTATTTATAGTTTCTCAAGAGTATACCACTGAAACAAAACGTTTATTTGAATATTTTAAAAAACTTCATGTGCACCTGATCCGTCAAAATCCATTGTTTGAAAGTATTAGGGGGGAGGGGTACGGAGGCAAGTGGAACTCAAATTTTGGCTTGGAGAGTTGGACAGAAATAACTCAAAAGATCCTGTCTTTATCATTTAATTAAGATCAGATTAACGGTTAAGATTAACCTATCTATATAAAATGATCTGTTAAGAAAAGAGCTAAATGGAAAACACTGCATTGTTCTATATTATCAGAACATTGCAGGCTACTAAATTGCAGCCACTGCTTCAAGCATGATGGGTATCTGCGGCTAAGGGTTTATTGTTTTGATGAATCGGTTAACTATCTCGGAATTTTCACCTGTATGTACTTTGTTGGCCGAAATAAGCACTTTGGTGAACTCTGATCTCTTTCGCTACTAAAATAGGGTTCTACGATGAAATGAGCTTCTTCCTGTCCATCTAAAAACACTGAGTCGAAGCGATCAGTCCTGAAGAAAAAAAGTAAAAAAAAAAGAAAACAATGTTGCCCAAGTCAGAATGCAATTTTCCTTGGCTTTTAAGATAGGAACCATCAGAAAATAAATCTAAAGATTTTATTTTGTAATTACTTCATAGTATGATCCAAATTGTATTTCGACCCTCTGTATTTTAAAAACTAAAGTATTGACGCTCAGAAAAAAAAAATTATTTCAGAGATATAGTCTAGAAAAGGCGTTGTTTGTCTTACAATGGGATGAATCCAGGACCTTATTTGTTCCTCTCATAGGTAATGGCGGGAATAAAAACCAGAAACAGATAAACAAATAAAACGTTGAAGGCACATCGTTCTTTACTATCTAGGGCCGTGATTCCCAACTTGGGGCGAATGCCCCACCGGTGGGGCACGTTAATATTTTGTTGGGTCATGGGCAAGATGTGCTCCTTTCGGTTGATTATACTTTAGAGCATTAATTTTGAAAAAAAAAATTGTGTAAATGACGTCCCATTCCCAAGTTAATGGCCTTTTAAGCTTCCTTCTTTCACACATAAAATAAAATAAAAAATCTTACGAGGCAGGGGGGGGGGGGCGCGTCAGAATTTTAGAAATGACTTTGTGGGGGTAGTGATAATGCTATCAGGTGATAGTATTGCAACAACGTCATGAATTGTATAAAAGTCGTTTTATACAGACTATATTTTTTATTAGAATAAAACATGTCTAGAGGACGAACCAAAAAAAAAACAACCAACAAGTTAATGATCTTTTAAGCTTCCTTCAGTTGAAAACACATATAATTAAAAAATAATAATATTACGAGGGAGGAGGTATCGGGATTCTAGAAATGCATATCTGGGGCATCGCCCAAAATCAGTTGGGAACCTCTGAGCTAGGACATTGCCTCTGTTTGTGTTTCAGTAGTTTTTTTATTATTACAATTGAAATTAAAAAGAAAATATATTTTAAGAGTTTATTTGTTCGAAAACTAATTAAATATACTCTTTGCTTAGTACCAGAGAGCAGTTGCTGAATCAGAAAATACTTCCCAGCCATTGCAGTTCCAGCTGACGAATTTAGCCGTGTATCTGGATGAAATGAGGAAGATTTGTCGGGGAAGAAGCGCTGATGTGTCGTCTCGTATTCGATTTATGTTAATAGACGTCCTTGATCTAAAGGAGAGAGCTTGGGCCCCTCATCAAAATGAAGAAAATTGCAAGCAATCGCTCTCATTATCTGGTAGGTGCAAGAACAGTGACTTGAAAAATATTTACTGTTACAAAAACAACAAAATAATGACGCTGCTGAAAGCTTCATTGACTTTTAGAAAATTATTTTGATTTAGTAGAATCTAGTCAGTAATAATAAGTATTAATTATTTGTTAGAAATGGTTAATGTCATCTAATATATTAGATAAATTCCACATTATTTTACTCGGAATCAATAATTTTCGTTAAAAAAGTTTATAAATTAAGTTGAGAAGAGAAAATTTAAACACAAACATTAACATAATGGAATATGAATGGTGATAGAAGCAAACTCTCTATAACTTCGGATTCTCATTGATAGGCAGCAAAGTAAAACCTCAGATCTTAATGACATGCTGAGCTAGCCTATTGATATATTCACTAATCGGGTGTAGAAACCTCAATTTGGGTTCAGCCATAAATTGATTTTGGGTTTAGTTCGCCCTCCTGGAGCCAAACATGTCACAGAATCTTGAACAGCTTGCAATGTCAAACAAGTAAAATAAAATAATTACACGTCTGCCAAGGCAGCCATTCCTTCAGTTTTTCCCTAAGATCCCGGTGTTTCAATCTTAAGGTCAAGATATTGGGTAAACCTTTTTAATCGCTTGATTTTTTTTTATTTTTTTTTTTACAGTATGCATTGTATAAGTAGAAAAGTTTTTCATGCCCCTGGTAATTCCAACAAGAATCATCAGAAATGTATTTATTCTGGCATGTTTACTTCTCATATTCTGGCATGTTTACTTTCTCTACTTCTCATATGAAAATTACTATATTAGAATATTAGATATTCCTACAACACTTATGTAGTTCTTATAATTTGATCCCTATTACGGACAACGGCAACTGTAAAAGTCCCAGCACAAAGAACATTAGCTTGAAATCAAAGTTTAAACATTATTACGCTAAAACTACATTTTTGGTCGATTTAAGGACAATTTCGATAAATAAAAAATGTATAATGCCAAATATACCGTGCCGAACGGTATAATTATCAGCCCAAAAAATTAAAATAAACTATTTTTTCCTCTGTTTTCTTTTGGTTTGTTAAGTGAAAATAATCTAAGAACTGATTGATTTGTAAATTAACAAACTATTTTAAATTCTATTGTAGACTTAGATTGCTACTGTTTTAATTAAACCATGGAAAAACAAAAATAAAATAGCCAGGATTGGCTAATCTTAGATAAAGGAATCTTTTAAGATAAAAGGATTATTTCCATTAATGATTTATTTCGAAAACATGGAATCACTGCGAGAAATCATGTTCTGCAATATTGACCCATAATTTTTTTTTTTTTTTTGCTGGAAACATCAAGTAATTTGACAAAATTTTCTTATGAAATATACTAAAAAGAAGAAGAATATAATGAAAAAAAAGACAGAAATTGGAGCTTTTCCCGTTCATTTAGCCCGAAATTGTCCAAGCGTCATTAGCTTTTAAATTAGCTGAAATTGATGGACGTGTCTAGGATTGAAGGTGAGGTTTACTTAGGTCATCTATAGCTGCCCAATGCTCATTCTTGGCGATAGGGGTACAGTGAAACCGGTGAAAGGTCCTGTGAAATTTTTCTGCTCCTTTGAGCCATAGGTTAACTATCTAATATATTTGACAGTGCTTTGCTGGGTCATTAGACCCAGTTAAATAGTTGTAGGCTTTACTGGAATAAGATTTTTTCTTTCGCTTTTATTGACAGGGTATCCTAGGAAATGTTAACTAAAGTAAATCATAAATTTATTGCCATATATCCCTAGTATTCTAAGAAGGCTAAACAATACTACGCCTAAGTGCACAATAGGGAGAGCAAAAATATAGGACCGATAGTTGGGAGTTCTCATTGTAATTTCTACAGAGGTTGTGTTCAGGAACTCAGTTATCATTAACAATATTCATTCCTAGACAACAGGAAAACGATGGAAACAGGAAGTATTACAATAAGTAAAGAAAGACTAAAATGTCAGGCCCTTGCATTTATTGTAAGGATTTTGGGGTCTAAAGTTTCTTGTATCTTTATTTTAGGCTGAGAAATAACAGACAGTTAATGATCATTAGGCTAATGGTAATTTTGGGAGTAAACCCTAAACGCTACTAAAAATTTTTCAAAAAATCTTGCTCGTGATTGTGGTTGCAATCTTTAATGCAGGAATTTTTACTAAATTTACCGAGTTTCCCTAAATATTAGTAAAGATATTCGCCACAGAGTAGACAATGAAGGGTTGCCCACTTGTACGACATCAGGCGTGCATCCTTTTGTATTTTGGTCTTAAAGGACTGCGTATTCTTTTCCAACCACCTTTGTTTTAGGAATACCTTAGTAACAGCAATTTTTAAAAACGATGAAAAACTCGAACAAAACTGGGAACATTCACAAAAAGAACTGGGTTCAGCGTAACATAAATAGGAAATTTATCTAAGCTATAAGTGCATTAATGAAAAAAGTCAAAGAGTTAAGGACAACGAAACTAAAAGTATCAAGTCATGTAAAGTCCAGTTCGTTTCACATCCCTCATTTTCCCGTATATTTATAAATTCTGGAAGAAAAAAATTAATTTCTACCTTTTAGTCGATTTTGAAAAAAAGGTAATTTTTTATTTTTCATTTATTTTTTTGGCTGTATAATCGAAACATATTTTTGTAACAAACTGGAAACAGTCCATGAGTTGATAAAATGATTTAAACCGCTGTTGAAGGGATGAAAGGATTCTTGATTTATCAAAAAAGATAATATCAGGATATAACATCTCCTTGAAAGTGAAGGTAAAGCCCTAGCTGATAATCTCAATCAAATTTAGTTAAGATCAAATAAACCCATGTGAAGAAGGTGAGGTCTGAATTTTTTTCTTCGTGTTGTTCCTGGGAGTAGAGGATAAGGATTCTCCAGAGTTATTGCTTGTGTATAAGATGATAAAGAAACGTATCAGATGATGGGATATTTTTACAAGGACAAGCCTTTGGGAAGCTTTTGGCCCAACCTTGTGGCAACCAGAGTGAAGAAGAGGAGGGATGAAAAAACTCTTAAGATGTGAGTTAGTGACGAAAATGCAGCCTTTCCTTTACTATATTTTCTTCAATCACGGACACCCAATATTATAATTCTATCGATTGACCTTGTTCGGTTCAACAAACTCTACTGCTTACCCAGTGATTAGGCTCATGTAAAGAGACTTCGAAACACTTAATCGCCTCTCTCTCATAAGGTGCAGAACGCAAAGAGGTACACTGATGATCTTAGCCTCATGTATCCACCAGGTTAGGTTGAGATCTGATGTCCCTTTCTGGCCGATTTATTCCTGAAAAGAATCTAGGGACTCCACTTTACCCCATATTGACAGGAATTGAATTGTTACATGATTCTGAAAGGAAATAACTAGTATTTTGACTGCAACTTCTGATTAAGTCTGACTCAAATCCAGCAAAACCCTTTGATAGATACCTTGATGATTACAACTTAGGTATATTCCCCCCTACTCCTCTAAAAAAAAAGTTCAGATTTTTCCCAGGCCATCTAAAGGCACTATTAGGATAGTTGCTGTTACATCTCATCTAATTTAGTTGAAATTGATCAGCGTCTCATTGTAGATGTCTGGATGACAAGAATTTATGAACCCAAACTGTTACAGAGATCATTTTTGGTCCACATCGGCAAAAAATACAGTATGAAATGAACTTTCAGTATCCACGAATTGTCACCGTTTTTTATCTGACAACCTATCAAGGTGAAAGACCCTGTAGGGCACCTTGGCCCTGATTATCAGATAAATCGCCTTATTATATAGGTTACATTTATTCCCACTTTTTGACTCTCTGTTTCACCCTGTTCTCGCTTTCCCTTAAATGTCTTTTAATCTTTCTTTTTATTTTCCTTAGATAAATTTCCGCAGGCTCCCTAGTTAGCTTAAAGTTAAAAAGATAAAATGGTGATGACTCATCTGCCAGTCAAGAGACAAGGTTTCACGATTAAAGTCGGTAGGTTTAAAAGGCCATTTTTTGGGTGCAATGGGTGTGGCGCGCTGTCACCCCTTAATTTTACTAATGATCTAGAGTCTCGTGGGCTCTTCTTTTGCTCTCTTCTTACCAAAAAGCAGACTGGTCTTTAGTTGCTTTTGTGATCTTGACTTGAGTAATAGCAAAATTTTTCATCCTTTTCACATTTGCTTATTTCATAATTTTTGCCTTGGTAGAGTCCAGAGAGACAGAGAAAGGGTAAAGGTTCTTGATGTAAGGAAGGGTCCTAAACTATTCGAGATGTCTTTCACGATAAAAGATATAGTCCTGGAAAATCGCAACCCAGCGATTTTGGTTCAATTTGGTGGAATACGAACAGTGGTCATTAGAGTCGGATTATTGTGTGTCCACTCTTAAGTCCGAGCGCTGGGGATTTGTAGTGGAGTGAAACTTAGAGTGAAAGCTGATTGGTTATAGAATTAACCTCTGGAGGTGCAACTTATCTGGATTGTCTTACTTAGATAACACGCTGGAGTGTTTAATAGCCCTCCTCCAGATATTTAGTAATAGTAACCACGGTCCCGTGCGAAGTGGTGGGTCAAATGCCAGAACCAGCGATTATTCTGTGGTACCAACACTGGTAGCAATGGGCTTTGGGTTAGAATAGTCCTGATTCTAAGAATCCGAGCTCTCTTCTTCTGTTTTCTATAGAAGTAGGAGTAGCTTCTGATTCTGAAAAAAGCAAAAGTAGGACACCGATTTTAATTTAATGATTAAGACTCAAGTGAGATCCATCCCTTCTCCAAACCCAAAAAATTTCGGATATGGAACCTCGCCCCCTAAAGACAAAACTTGGACACTTTCTTTTGATTTAAGTTTCGCGAAGAATCGATAACCACATCTGGTTGATTCCTTGATTAAAATAATTCGGTACGGACACTCCAAAAGGTGGAGTTTGGGTGCTTAGTCTTTCTTTGCATCAATTCTGGTCAAGACCTGACAACCCCTTTGGGTAGATGTCTCGTTAAAAAGAATTTTGAACCCCTTCCACTCTCATCAGAACCGGAATTGCGTCAAAGCCAGAAGTCCATGAGTAAAGTGACTAGCTTTTACTTTTCACTAAGGTTTTTTTTTTTTAACCAAAATCATCTACATGTAATGACGAGAATTCATGAATCCCTCTCTACCATCGCAAAGAGAGGATTTACGGGCTGGGGTGGCCGGATTTTATCTTTAGGACACTAGCTGTTAGTATCCGCTAGTCCAATAAATGCTCTTATTATGCAGAATTGATCAGCATTTTGACTTTTGCTTTTATGGTCTATGCTATAATATGCAAGTAAATAGTGTTAGAAACGCACAGTTTCCGCTACGGACATATATATATTATTTATTGAATTTCTAGCTCTTTGTTTGTTTGTTTGGTTCGTTCATATTAATATTTTGTTCAGCTGAAGTCTGACTTATTATGTGACCTTATATTTGCTTATTTTAGGTTTTAATATCATTTTCTACTGTTTTTTGAAAAAGTTTTATTTGGAAAAGTATTATTTAACTTATTTCGGTTGTTGTTTTTTGCAATAGTTTTATCATGAATTGATTGTAGGAATGTTTGTAAAACTGCTCAAGATTTTTGGCCTTGGAAGTAAATGGTGAATTGCAATTTAAATTTACAGTAAAATTTGAATACGCTATTGAAGTTTTTATGAGGCTTAGTGTTTTTGTACTAAAATATTTTCACTAACTATCTCGTGTGGGTGGAAGAGGATTGTCCCATTTTCCGCGCTATAAGTCCCTACAGCCATTTTCACTGATATCATTGCGTTGCCTGAAGGGGTAAAATATCCAACGCCGTATGTATCACTTTGTAACAATAATGATAACAATCTATTTAAAATCTCTATACCTACAAACTGTTGTAAGAGGACTATGAAGTTAAAAATAGAAAAACTAAAACGAAAATAAACTTCTAACCAGATACACTCACACTTTTCGACAAAAGAAAACAAACGAAAAGAACGTTACAATCCAAACAATGTCGCCTTAATGAAAGACAATACAACGGGAAATCTACTATTCAACAAATGGGACTCCGGTAGCACTCAGAACACAGATGGTACTGAAGCAGACGCACTTTGTTGGCGTGATATGTTTTCTTAGTAAAAATGAGCTCTATAGCTTGCTGATTCCGTTGAATGATCTACTGCCACTACGACTAACAACTTACTGCCGCACCAAGAAGCCTGAGACGAACACAGCTACGCACGCTCTCCATCCTAATCTATTCAAACCTCATTGCTGTTCATTGCTGCGTTCTGAACTTTTTTTTCCAAAGACACCATTAGTAGCTTCACAAGTTATTCCTTTTATCCTTTTAATAACTAAATTTTAAGCTCTCCAGTTTAGTATTTAACTGTCCATGGAAAGACTTTAAAATTCTCATCCTGGAGTTTACCCACGTCATAACTTCCCGGGAGATAGTTACCCTTCCAAGATTTCCGATTTGAATTAACCCTAGACACTACTATATGGTCATCTTTATTTTTAACATCAATAACAGCACCTTTATATATCCTAGTATCTTGTTTTGATCCTACCAGTCTTTGGTTTACAATAACATAATCAATAAGGTTGTGATCTCTTTCTCGATAATTAATAAGTGCTGGTTTGCTACTATCTGCCCTGGAAAAAGACTGAAAACTAAACAGACATGATTCTTGAGTAACAAACAAAATTGTGTGTTTGTAGGTGGCAGATTAAAAGTTTTATTTTAGGGATCTTTGACATGCCGAATTCGATTGCATGATTTTGTCAAGGTCGCATCTTTTTGGGGGATTTTTTCCTCTTGCTTGGTTTTGTAAATCACGTAAACTCCATTTTACTTAGAAGTATAAGCTTTTGATGTATTTTGCCCAGCTTTTGAAAGGCAAATTTGAAAGCAATGAATTTTGCATGTTAAGTAACATTTTCTATTTTTTCAAAGGATAAAACGTGGGAAAATCTTGTGTATCGATAATGTTCCGTTTCAGTAGGATTCGAGTCCGAAAAAACTACAGACATCATCCCCCCCCTCTTCCACAACAAGTGATCTGACATCTGCGTTGTTGCACACCTAGTTGATGCGGAAAAATGTAACACTGTATAACTAAAAAAATATCAGAAGTCGAAATCAAGAAATCATAAATTGAGATATATGACAATTATTCTAGGAAAAAGAACAAAATCTTGTGTTTATTGGACATTTCCGATATAGGACTTGTTGAAATTGGCGGTGTAAATCTTACCAAGAACGTTCCACTTTCTGTTGATGTTTTCTCCATATTTCTTAAATTATGTAAATTTTCTTGTGCCCACGACTTGAGATAATTAACTCTAAAATTTGCAGATTTACATGTTTGTAAACAACTTGTTAAGTTAAAAAAAAGTCCTAAAAGGCTGGCTTGTTATGTAACCGAAGCCAAACATGATTCCTAATTATAAAAGCTATGAAGGATTAAACTCCAGTTTGAAAATTTTGTAGTTGTTGTGAACGCATTTTTAGAGCCATTATTGGTCACCTCCAAAATTTTGTTTTAACTTTTTCCCTGTTTTTTTTTTTACTTTTTTATGCTCTGGTGTCAAGCGTAACATACGTATTTCTGTTCTTTCTTTTTTCTTTAGTTTGTTCTATACCGTGACCGGTAATGAATCTATTTACCTAGTTTCTTACTAAAATCTTTTCATTTGGAATAAAGTCTATCGTTTAGATAATTCAAAATATTACTTACTTAGTTATGACGTGATTCATTTGTAGCAATTATACGATACAAACATTGCTTAAACGGTTATGATTATGATTATGTATCGCTTCCTTAAACATGCTTATCCCTCCCTGCCATGTTTGTTTAGACACGTGTTATGCATAACGCAATTGTTGAACATATTTTGACTTGATTGCAAATTATTCGCTTTCCTAACTCTCATGAACGGTATTTCCCATTTATACCGTTTTTCGTTTCTAACAGTTTCCATTGTCCACTTGCATTAAATACTTATTTCCACTTTTCCCTTTTTTCTGAAAAGACCAGAAAAAATAAAAGGCATGTAAAGACCAAAGAAAAAGGAATGTAAAATAAAAGGAATTTTAGTAGAGATCTAGCTAGTGCTTGTTCGAGTCAATAAGATTTTTCATCGACTTTTCTGATTGTATGAGCAAAAAATTAATCTAGCTAGTAATAATTTATTGCTACTTCTGTACATAACAATACCGTATGTTGAATACAAGAAAAAGAAAAACGAAAAGGACATTGACAAAATTACACCCATTTATTAACAAATTTTAAGCACTCACTCAACATGGGTCAGTTACTATGGAGCTTCATAACTTACAACACCGGCAATTGACAGAAGCCAATCGGTGGAAAATCAGTGAGAAGTGGAAGGGGAAAATCGGGTTGCAAACCTACGTGGCATTTCAACCATGTTTGACATATCCCCAAAACACCAAACCGTCAAGAAATGTAACTATTATTAGTCCAAACAGGGATACTGAAAAAATACTTGCAGAACATGAAGAATAACGATTGGATTTTATTTCTGTTGGAGGCGTAGGCAAGTTGTTTTAGGGGTGTCAGATACAACAGACGTGCTGTGAAAAATATGCTATATAGCCCGTGGAATTATCTTACATTTTCCTCAAAAGAATCAAATATAAGGTGTCGTGCGAATCTAATTGACGTTTCAAATTAAAGTCCTAAATACATTGGGGAACTGGAAAATGAGATTGTAGCTGGACCTACTTGAATTTTATCAGTGGAACCGGTCTAAAGTCAAGAAACTTGGTTTTGAAAGTGGCAACTGAGAGACCGATTTTATTCAGTCTTGAACAAACAACATCAACGGGGTTCTGGAGTGTAATAAGATTATTAACTAAAAGAAGAACGTTGTCGGCTTATGACAGGTGACTTGCATCGATATATGACTCAGTCAAGTATGGTGGATGCTGTTGGGTGACTGCTCTAATAATATTATCAAATACTGCAGGACTTAGAACAGAACCTTGTTTAACACCTCAACACACTTGAATACGACTATTATCTATACCTTGAAAACTTATTCAGATTGAGGCCTTTTGATACCTCAGATTGAGGCCTTTCCATAGGCAAGTGCACATAAATATTAACACTACTTCTAATGAGAGACATGATTGTTTGGAATTGAAGAATGGACTCAAAAGCCTCTCCAAAACGCCGCACCGTCAAGAAATGTTACTACTACTAGTCCAAACAGAGATACTGAATACCTTGGGATAAGTACAAAGATTAGATCAGTACAAACGTAGAGGTTACTTTTTTACTTTTTATTTATTAGAGTTTGGAAGAGGGGGCCAAAGTGATACTGTGGCTCCCTTTTTACTCTCTAAGTAAAATAATCTAAATAAATTATATCTAGTGTGGTTATGCTCCAATAACCCACCAAATCGTCTCTAGATGGAGAAAACCCCTCCTTGGAACTCACCGTTTAACCTCACTTCTCACATCGCTTAAGATCCCTGCACTCAGAGCTTGGGTGGGTGAGAAAACCGGTCACACTAGACATTGATCTTGTATGCTTGACGAGCTTGTTTTGACTTTGAGCCGAGTCCTCCACATTATTATCTCTCGTAGAAGATGCCTCACTAGCAGAGGAATTACTTCCTATAATCTTGGCAAGAATGATAAATTAAAGGACAAAATGTAAGAAACTCGCTATTAGACTCGTATAAATAGAAAGTGTAACATATCATCCATGAATTAAAAGACACAATACACACTGCATTTGGGAGTGGGTTCTTTTCGAGGTCCTGGGCAATGGCCAGCACTTCAAAGAAGGTCTGTACCTACTTATGTCTTAGCACATTGCCAGATATGATTCAAGAAGCAATGGATCTCGATGTCAATCTAAACCTTGTCTGGCAACAAGGCTTTGTAACCCTCTGAATTGCCTGGATGAGTCGCTATCTAGTAAGAATGCAAACGCTACCTAATTTAGGAATTCTTTAAGTACGTCTCACAAATATCAGCCAACGTGAAAGATATTGAAGGGAGCTAAGAGAATGGACAAAAAGGATAATCAAGCAAAAGCTAGGGCTAAGAGTGAAGCAATAGGTCTAAAGAGGGAATGATACTATAAGGACATTTATCTGATAATTAGGGCCAAGGGTCCAATATCATTACTTTCAAAAAACGCTAGAAAAGTTGGAGGGGCGTTTTGTGTGCCAAGTACTTCACTTGGTATTAATCAAATCTAATTATGAAGGGGCCTAAATTAAAACGATCAGCTGAAATTTAGTTGCTAAAAACCATTTTTAGGCCTCTTGTTTTATGTATTTTATTTTCCATTCTTTGCTTAACATAGTTGTAAGATTTTAGACTGCAATTTTAATTTTAATTTTAAAGATTGTTTCATAGAATATATCTATTTAGGCCAAAAGCAGAAGAAGAAAAGTGACAGAAGCGACAGAAGCTCAAGGAAGACAGATGATTCAAAAACATAAAGGAGCTCTAAATAAATATGACTTGCATATTTTGATACATCAGTAAGTCCCTAGGATGTATAGTGATTTTGAGAGAAATTTAACGTCCCACTTCATTCCAATGATTGATTTATAATTTTACACATGAGAGATTTATAATTGATTGTATTTCAAAACGTATATATTAATAATAAACGACTATCAACAAAAAATGTCATATTATTGCTACTCATTACGTATACAGGATGGAACATAACGACCGTCCTTCTGTGAAAACTTTTAGGATTCGTCCCATATTTCTCAAAAAATTGGCCTGTTTTAGGGGATTTGAATGAAATTACCCTGCTTCTCAAAACTATACTCCTACGTACGATTATGAGCATAATTCTAATTTCAAACTACTTCTACATACTCTCAGCTCTGAAATCTTCGCCTGTAATTGTACAATGGGTACTTGAAGCTATCGTAATATGGGATTCTTACAAATTACAGAGTAAGTAAGGTCCATTAAAGTTGTGATGGATCTTATGAGTAGGATTTGTAAGTCTATTCTGTTTTGTTTCACTGTTTGGGGGGCGGGGGGGAATGAAAGCTTTCAGAAAAGTTCTATTAGTTTATGCCTTTCGTCCGAACAGCTATGCTACTACTGTATGCTCGATTGATTCCAAACTCAAAACCTATGACATAGTTGACCAGTTTTATTTCTAAAGAGTATTGTTAATCTAAATCTCATAACTCAGCTTACAATTTGAACTAGTGTTTTAAAACTACCAAAATTCAATAGAACTTATATTGTGCAATATTCAGGGTTTGGACTTGCCTGTAAATTCTAATAAATTGCTATATTTTAATGCACTCCTATAAAATGCCTGTATTTTGGCTAAAATACTATCATTCATATATTTTCGGCTGAAAAGCACTAAGAGTATTACTCATGATTTGCAATTTTCACTGCTCGTTAAGTAAGCCAAGATGTGCTTTTCTTTGCTTTTGACTCTGCTTGTAGACTGTGCTGGTTTTTGGGGTAGATCTGACTGATCTGTTCTCTGTCTGATCTGATCTGTTCTCGGTCTGATTTGATTTGTTGTTGGTCTTATCCGATCTGTTCTTGGTCTGATAAGATCTGTTCTCTGTTTGATATGAATTTTTCTTGGTATGATCTGATCTGTTCTCGGTCTGATCTGTTCTCGATCAGCCCGAGAACAGATCTGTTCTCGGGCTGATCGGATCTGTTCTTGGTCGGATCAGATCTGTTCTCGGTCTGATCTGATCTGTTCTCGGTCTGGTAAGATCTGTTTTCGATCTGACTTATCTGTTTTCCGTCTGATATGATCTGTTCTCGGTCTAATCTAATCTGTTCTCGGTCTGATCTGATCTGTTATTGGTCTTATCTGATCTGTTCTCGGTCGGATATGATCTGTTCTTGGTCAAATATGATCTGTTTTCGGTCTTATAAGATCTGTTCTCGGTCTGATCTGATCTGTTCTCGGTCTGATCTGATCTGTTAGTGGTCTTATCTGATCTGTTCTCGGTCGTATATGATCTGTTCTCGGTCAAATATGATCTGTTTTTGGTCTTATAAGATCTGTTTAGGGTCTGAGGTGATCTGTTCTTGGTCCGATATGATCTGTTCTCGGTCGAATATGATCTGTTTTCGGTCTGTCTCGGTTGGCTACGATCTTTTCTTGGTCTGATATGATCTGATCTCGGTCTGACAAGATCTGACCGGGGGGGGGGGGGATATACTAGAGAGAAAGGTACTCACTTGTTCATAAGAGTTATCCATTATTTCAGATACTTGTGTTCTCGTCAACTTGTTATAAGAGACTGATGAGGAATTGTCTTTGTCCTACCTATGTATAGCTTACTTTGAAGGGAAATATTCTCTATGGCCTTTAATAGAAAAGCAATGCGAGGGAGTCTTGTTAGCTGGAAGGCATGATTTTGTCTAGAAAAGCAACGCAGGGAAGTCTTGCTAGCTATGAGGCATGATTTTGTCTAGAAAAGCATCGCGGGGAAATTCAACCAGCTGTGAGATATGTCTAGACATGATTTTGCCTAGAAAAACATTGCAGGGGACTTCAACCACCGGGGAATGTGTCTAGACATGATTTTGCCTAGTAACAACGCATACTCAGATAAGTAGGAGTGCACCGTGACGAGACATGCGCTAGAAATCTTGCCTAGAAACAAGATATGCGCTAGAAACAGGTGCAAGGGGCTAGGAACTTCACTTGTTAATTCTTCTGTTTTAATATCCCTATTATTACTACTTTTCTATTATACGGACCACATTCCAAGTAATTATGCTTGGAAATTTCGCCCAGAAACAGGGTATACGCTTGGAATATTGCCAGCCATCCGCTAGAAACAGCTGACCGCATTGTACAGGTGTGTCACCTGACGTCTGAGGGTATAACTTTGAAATCCTATTGGAAAAGGGAGGGCATGCGCTTGAAATCTCATAGAAAAAGGGAGGGTATGTCCTTAAAGTGCCTACGACCACACTACTGGCGTCCCTGCCAACGACGGTAGTGCAAAATATCTACTCATCCCCTTGTGATCGGAAACGCATCCACTAGACGTCCATCAGTTTTCTCGTTTGAAGTAGTTTTAAGGGGTATTATTTTCTAATTTAATGTAAATAACAAGAAGTCAATGTCAGACCCAACAAATTTGAAATTGATAAGGCTCCTTATTTTACATAAGGAATCAATACTTTCAGTAAATGAGATTTTCAAAAAGCTTACAAAACATTTGGGTATCATTCTCTAGGTATATATTAGAAGATTTTCTAGTTTGAAGTACATTCACCACTTTTTTGTGGCTTAATTTTTTTATCCACTGTAAGTGGCCTATAGAACTTGAATTTCTATTCGAACGGACTCTTTTCATCTTCTGTGACTGCCAGTTCGACACCCCTATTTGGGAAAAAAATAAATAAACATGCATTAGGAATCTTGCCTGGATTTAAAAGTTCTATGTTTTGTAGATAGGAGCTTGAACCTTGAAGCCCTCCACAGCAGGGTCTTCTAGTATGCTGAATCGAATGGTGGGATGTATTTTAGATTACTTGCTTTTTTGGAGGCAAAAAATCTCAGGCTCTTGGTGTTTCATGCGTGACATTAAACTTACTGAATTTCATATATTTTGAATGAACATAAAATTTGAGAATTCCTTAGACGTATTAATTATTATTATAAAAATTTGAATTTAGAGTTTTTGTAAATATTTGCACAAGTTGCTCTTTTACCTATTGAGTATGCAAGATGGTCTGATACCTAAAATATACCTATGTAGTTGCTCTTTTATACTATAACTTGTTCCTGTTATAATAATTATGGTTCAAAGCCCTTAACTGGGGGTTTATATGAACCACTCCGAATAATTCCCCTCCCAGCCCCCTTAGTCATGGTTGCAGCAGTAGCTGCAACCTAGTAAAGAGCGAGCCACTACTTTTACTAGTACTTTATTAGTATACTATATACAGTACTATAGTCTATGTATAGTATTACTAGTACTAGTAGTACAGCAGTACTGTACTACAGATACTGCTAAAGCTGAAGGTATTAAGGAGAAAATTTTTAAAGGAATGTTAAGGGGATTTAGAACTAAATCAAAACATGCTATGTGCGTGCAGATTGTCCAAATGACGCATTAGCAATATCCCAGGAGCTGTTTAGGGTATTAGGTTGAAACTTTTGGCGTGCGTCGAGGGCGTGCGTCGGGGTATAAAACTGGAGAAATACTCACACTGGATACAACAAATAGGTTTTAATTTTGGAGCTGCTTTAATGTAAAATGGGTATAACTTTGTTTAATTCACACCTCGTCTTCTTATATTTAATTAAATAAAACATTTTTTTTAACTGGAAGTGAGGAACGACGTTAAAACTTAAAACGAACAGAAATTATTCTGTATATGAAAGGGGCTGTCCCCTCCTCAACGCCTTGCTGTTTGCGCTAAAGTTTGACTTTCTCACAACTGTATTTTTTTAAACAATAAAAAACTTTAGTGTAAAGAGCGAGCCATTGAGGAGAGGACAGTCCCAATCAAATACGGAATAACTTCTGTTCGTTTTAAGTTTTAACGTTGTTCCTTACTTTCAGTTAAAAAAACTTATTTTTATATTTAATTTTGAACGTTTTTGAATTAATGCAGGTTTTGATTTTGGCTCACCCTACCTGAATAATTGAAACAAAATTTGCATATTAATTTTATTATTTTTGGTTAAATGGCTTTCTCGAAACTTGTTTAATTTTATTTAAGAACGTTTTTATTAGTAATAAATATACGTAACTTACGAATTAACTTACGTAACAAACTTCTATATTCATAGATTTTTAATATGTATATTAGGGGGATCGCCCCGTAGTCAATACCTTGCTTTTTAAGCTAAAGTTCAAATTGTTTCCAATTCTTTAAAAATGACCCCTTAGTCACAATCAGTTGAAAAACTTGTTGTTTTTTACTTAATTTCTGATGTTTTTCTTTAATAATGCTGTGAAATCCGGCGTCCCCTTCGTAGCATTGTCTCTTCCCCGATGAAAATTTTTTCATGGAAAGATGCTCCCATATAACCCCCACCCCCCTATCTACCAGAAAAAATCCCCCTGAAAACGTCTGTATACTTCCCAATAACCAATAATATACGTTAACATTGTGTTAAGTTCATAACTTTCAGCCCTCCCCCAGGGACTTCAGGCGATTAAGTCATCCTAAAAGACACTGTTATCATATTTTTGACCATGCTGAACAAAATGACAATCTCAATATTTTGATCGGGTGACTTTGGGAAAAACATGAGCGTGGGAGGGAGCCTAGTTGCCCTCCATTCTTATTGGTCACTTAAAAAGGGCACTAGAACTTTTAATTTCCGTTCCAATGAGCCCTCCCTCGACGTTCTAGGACTATTGGGTCAATATGATCAGCCCCCTGGGGAAAGAAAAAAAAAACAAAAAAAAAACAAATAAACCCGCATCGGCGATTTTTCTTCTGGCGAAAAGTGCGAAATTCCACATTTCTGTAGATAGGTGCTTGAAACCTCAGTAGGGTTCTCTGATACGCTGAATATGATGGTTTGATTTTTATTAAGATTTTATAGTTTCTAGGGGTCTTTCCCCCTTTTTCAGAAAAGTTTACAGAAAATTTTCTTTGACAAAAAGGATTTAAAAAGTTCCAATAGGACAAACAATATTCAACAAAGTGCCTTTTGCTTGATTTCACATATCTCGAAAAGGTTTTGGTATAACAATTTTCTGTTCTGGTTTCATTCTTTGTTGAAACGACATTCAATATCAATATCTAAACCCAAATTCCATTTAGTAATTAGTTCTGATAGGGAGTTCTGTTTTAGTGTTTTATTTTTTTCGAAAGTCATGTACCTCATCACTGAATTTTAGTGGACGTAAAACGAAGCTGCAAGATAGGTCAAAAAATCAATTTTCGGGATTTTAAAAATTATTACCTTCTTTATAAGAGCCATACTGTATTCCACACAGAGCTGAACCGTCTGAGATAAAATATATCACTAAAAGGCTTCATCTTAACATCTTCATTTACCACCCGTCCACCGCTTTTAGGTGTATCTCAGGGACATTGCCTTCGTAGGATAGAGACCAAGGTCAAGACACTTAAGCCCGAACTTCATTTGGCGTATGCATACGTTTGTTTTATGCGATAAGTAGCATAAGTATTGAAGGAGAAGTTTATATGGAGGATTAAAAAGGTATATTAATAGTATAGTAAAAAAAAGTAATAGTATAGTAAAAAGTATACTATACAAAAAGTATAGTAAATGTTCAAAAATAGAGTTAAACAAAGCAAACCGGAGATTTATTCAACTTTGAATTTTACCAAAAATTGAAAACAGACAACTAGGCATATCAGAGACAAATTTTTCCCCAAAATTTAAGACACATTTTTCTAGTAGCATGGGTAAAGAATTTTAGGAAGAGCCTTGACCCTTTATTCCGCCTATGAGTATGTCAAGAATTGTTAATGCTAATAATAGTAATAGTAAAAGTAAGCCAAGTAATTTTACAGTAACTGGTAGTTTTGCGCGAATTTTTTAGACAAACTGATATTAATTTGTGCATGAACTAATAATTCTACAAGAATTCTTTAAAAGGAAAAAACATAGGAAGTCTTCTACAATTTTGATAATTAATTAAATGAACCAGCGTAGTTAAAATTATAAGACAAATTAAAAATACCACAAATTATTCTCATTCGTTGCTGGCAATTTCTTTGATTTGGAGAAAAATTATGCATTGGATTAAAATCTTTTAACATACATTGCTATCGAATAGACTTTTCTCTGTATGAGAGAGATATTTATTTAACCAAAAAACAACATCAGTATTAACAACCACACCAAGAAGTAAAAAACTTGTCCGAGTTGGGCGCGAAAATGCGTTCAAAAATAAAACACGGCTCATAAAATATAAAACAACTAATACAAATCATACATTCTAATCGGTACCCAAAACTTGCAAAAAAACAAATTCAATTTTCTTCGAAGTAACAGTTCTTCGGTGATTCAATACATTAGAATTAGAAGCAAAGCCTTTCTTATATACATTACTTTGGAAATGTTTTTGTCTGTTAGGATTTCTATGACGAGGACGAATAGACTGCAGTTTCTGCAGGAGACAGCCCTTACAGTTCACTTCATTGCGAATGAGCTTTTATTGGGCACCGAATGTTTTCTTTTGAATAGTTCTTTTCAGATATGTGTAATTCTTTTCCATAAAGTGACGTTTACAACATCAGTGACAATCAAACACAAGTTTTCTATTGACTAGAATGATGCTTCAGTCAATCAAAATCTGACTCCCTTTCAACCAACATTTGATTTTTATGATTCTATACTTGTTTCAACAAAAGATCTTCTTTGAAAATAACTATTATTACACACATCACATCTATACGGTTTTTTTCCAATGTGAGCTGTTCGATGTGCAAAAAAATATTTCCGAGCAAGTTTTTTTTCCACATATTTTAAGTCCACACGGTTTATGTCCAGTATGAGCCTTTTTGTGGTTAGATTAAACGAGAAGCGAAACTTTTTTCATATTTTTGAAAATTGAAAGAATTCTCTCAAGCAAAAGTTTTTGTGAGTAAAAAAAAAATGTAAATAAACTAAAAATGTTTCTCACATAAATAACACTAAAAAGGTTTCTCCTTAGTGTGAGTTCTTTGGTGTTTGGATAAATAAGAATTGGAAGAGAAACATTTTTCACATATTTGACACTCAAATAGTTTTTCCCCAGTATGGGTTTTCCGGTGAATAGACAAGTAATAACTAGAAGCGAAGCTTTTTTCGCATACTTGACACTTGAACGGCTTCTCTCTAGAGTGAGTTCTTCTGTGCACAGATAAAGTAGATTTGCGAGCAAACATTCTCATGCATATGTCACATTCAAAAGGTTTTTCTCCAGTATGAATTCTTTGATGGTTAGTTACGTCGGAACTAGAAGTGAAGCTTTTTTCTCATAATTGGCACTTGAAGGGCTTCTCTCCTGTGTGACTTCTTCTATGTAAAGACAAATTTAATTTACAAGCAAAAGTTTTGTTGCACGTATCACATTCGAAAAGTTTTTACCAGTGTGAGTTCTTTAATGTTTACTTAAATAATGACTGGTAGAGAAAGTTTTGTCACATATTTGACACTCAAAGGATTTTTTCGCAGCATGACTTTTTCTGTGTATGGATAAATCAGGACTATAATTGCAGCTTTTAGCGTATTTTTGACACCTAAATGACTCATTTTTAGTGTGATTTGTTTCTCGTGGTAACATTTCTGCCAAAAGACTTGTGTTTTGTTTAATCATCTTGTTCTCTAAGCCTTCGAGAACTTCATCAAACTCGGTCACAAGCTCACGTTTACAATTAAAGTCAGTTTCTTGCTTAATGTACACATTAGTATAGCTAGGCACAAAAGGTGCACCGTAATCTTGCTTAGATTGACAGTCTTCAGCTAACGACGCCAAATTGGCATCTGGAAAAAATATCAAGTGAAATCAAAGGCATTCACTCCTGGCAGATGTCATACCTTAGATTCAAGATTAACAAATTTAAATAAAAAGAGGTCAGATTACATTCTCGAATATTTCATATTTACCCTTGTATTTAATATGGTTTTTCATAAAACCCTAATATTTACAATTGTATTATTTATATATTTACCCTTTTCATATTAACAACTTGGATATTAAGATCAATTCAAAAATCAATTGGACTTTCAAACAAGTTTGAATGCTGGTGTGTATTGCTAGGGGCATAACTACTACAAATAACTCACTCCAGCACCAAACCACATACGGCCAACTTAGCTACGCACGCTTCTCCTTCATTCCACTCTATTCCAAGCCTCTTTCTTAAACCTTCCTAAGAAGTTCCAGTTTCAACGGACGTATAAGATCGGCCTAGATGACGAAAAAGGATGAACTTTAGGAATGTATCATCCCTTAAACGTAGAACGTGCCTAGTTATCGACAACCTTTCTCTGACTATAGCTCTAAAATGTTAGACAGAACCAACATTTTTGTACTGCTTACTGTTAATAGAATCTGGGGCACCCTTGCCCGGGGTCATAAATACAGGCGGAGGAGGAAGAAGACCCCTCAAATGTACACTCAAAAGGGCCCACTTGTTTATCCACAAGTTCCATGAGTTGCAAAGCTTCTCCCAGCAATGGGTTAAATTGCATGGTGATGCAGAACACCATCACGGGAGGATCCTCTATAGGAGGACAACTGCGGCAGGGCGGAAGATACAGATCTATGGACAACGGCCTCTGCAAAAGGCTGCCTTAACCTTTTTATGGCACCAACAAGAATGTGAACCTTGTAGTCAACACTATTCCCAATTAAGGAGTGGCGCCGCTCGAGGCAATTATAGCCTAGTAAACGACAAAGCATTCGCACGGGATTCTGACTAATGGACAATTCTTCTGGGATTGGTATGTTTTGATGGGCGTCTAACTTACTATTAGACTCGTATAAATAGAAAGTGTAACATATCATCCATGAATTAAAAGACACAATACACACTGCATTTGGGAGTGGGTTCTTTTCGAGGTCCTGGGCAATGGCCACACTTCAAAGAAGGTCTGTACCTACTTATGTCTTAGCACATTGCCAGATATGATTCAAGAAGCAATGGATTTCGATGTCAAGCTAAACCTTATCTGGCAACAAGGCTTTGTAACCCTCTGAATTGCCTGGATGAGTCGCTATCTAGTAAGAATGCAAACGCTGCCTAATTAAGGAATTCTTCAAGTTCGTCTCACAAATATCAGCCAACATGAAAGATATTGAAGGAAGCTAAGTGAATGGACAAAAAGGATAATCAAGCAAGAGCTAGGGCTAAGAGTGAAGCAATAGATCTAAAGAGGGAATGATACTATAAGGACATTTATCTGATAATTAGGGCCAAGGGTCCAATATCATTACTTTCAAAAAAACGCTAGAAAAGTTGGAGGGGCGTTTTGTGTGCCAAGTACTTCACTTGGTATTAATCAAATCTAATTATGAAGAGGCCTAAATTAAAACGATCAGCTGAAATTTAGTTGCTAAAAACCATTTTTAGGCCTCTCGTTTTATGTATTTTATTTTCCATTCTTTGCTTAACATAGTTGTAAGATTTTAGACTGCAATTTTAATTTTAATTTTAAAGATTGTTTCATAGAATATATCTATTTAGGCCAAAAGCAGAAGAAGAAAAGTGACAGAAGCGACAGAAGCTCAAGGAAGACAGATGATTCAAAAACATAAAGGAGCTCTAAATAAATATGACTTGCATATTTTGATACATCAGTAAGTCCCTAGGATGTATAGTGATTTTGAGAGAAATTTAACGTCCCACTTCATTCCAATGATTGATTTATAATTTTACACATGAGTGATTTATAATTGATTGTATTTCAAAACGTATATATGAATAATAAACTACTATCAACAAAAAATGTCATATTATTGCTACTCATTACGTATACAGGATGGAACATAACGACCGTCCTTCTGTGAAAACTTTTAGGATTCGTCCCATATTTCTCAAAAAATTGGCCTGTTTTAGGGGATTTGAATGAAATTACCCTGCTTCTCAAAACTATACTCCTACGTACGATTATGTGCATAATTCTAATTTCAAACTACTTCTACATACTCTCAGCTCTGAAATCTTCGCCTGTAATTGTACAATGGGTACTTGAAGCTATCGTAATGTGGGATTCTTACAAATTACAGAGTAAGTAAGGTCCATTAAAGTTGTGATGGATCTTATGAGTAGGATTTGTAAGTCTATTCTGTTTTGTTTCACTGTTTGGGGGGCGGGGGGGAATGAAAGCTTTCAGAAAAGTTCTTTTAGTAATGAGAGACTTTAATTTTGCGTAGGTGGGAAAAAATTGTTTCTCCTCTCCGATTTGTGAAGTTGATAATTTACAGTTATTTTTATAATGTTTTTTTTCTGACTTAGTTTTGATTTTCTTGTTTATGCCTTTCGTCCGAACAGCTATGCTACTACTGTATGCTCGATTGATTCCAAACTCAAAACCTATGACATAGTTGACCAGTTTTATTTCTAAAGAGTATTGTTAATCTAAATCTCATAACTCAGCTTACAATTTGAACTAGTGTTTTAAAACTACCAAAATTCAATAGAACTTATATTGTGCAATATTCAGGGTTTGGACTTGCCTGTAAATTCTAATAAATTGCTATATTTTAATGCACTCCTATAAAATGCCTGTATTTTGGCTAAAATACTATCATTCATATATTTTCGGCTGAAAAGCACTAAGAGTATTACTCATGATTTGCAATTTTCACTGCTCGTTAAGTAAGCCAAGATGTGCTTTTCTTTGCTTTTGACTCTGCTTGTAGACTGTGCTGGTTTTTGGGGTAGATCTGACTGATCTGTTCTCTGTCTGATCTGATCTGTTCTCGGTCTGATTTGATTTGTTGTTGGTCTTATCCGATCTGTTTTTGGTCTGATAAGATCTGTTCTCTGTTTGATATGAATTTTTCTTGGTATGATCTGATCTGATCTGTTATTGGTCTTATCTGATCTGTTCTCGGTCGGATATGATCTGTTCTTGGTCAAATATGATCTGTTTTCGGTCTTATAAGATCTGTTCTCGGTTTGATCTGATCTGTTCTCGGTTTGATCTGATCTGTTCTCGGTGTGATCTGATCTGTTAGTGGTCTTATCTGATCTGTTCTCGGTCGTATATGATCTGTTCTCGGTCAAATATGATCTGTTTTCGGTCTTATAAGATCTGTTTAGGGTCTGAGGTGATCTGTTCTTGGTCCGATATGATCTGTTCTCGGTCGAATATGATCTGTTTTCGGTCTGTCTCGGTTGGCTACGATCTTTTCTTGGTCTGATATGATCTGATCTCGGTCTGACAAGATCTGACCGGGGGGGGATATACTAGAGAGAAAGGTACTCACTTGTTCATAAGAGTTATCCATTATTTCAGATACTTGTGTTCTCGTCAACTTGTTATAAGAGACTGATGAGGAATTGTCTTTGTCCTACCTATGTATAGCTTACTTTGAAGGGAAATATTCTCTATGGCCTTTAATAGAAAAGCAATGCGAGGGAGTCTTGTTAGCTGGAAGGCATGATTTTGTCTAGAAAAGCAACGCAGGGAAGTCTTGCTAGCTATGAGGCATGATTTTGTCTAGAAAAGCATCGCGGGGAAATTCAACCAGCTGTGAGATATGTCTAGACATGATTTTGCCTAGAAAAACATTGCAGGGGACTTCAACCACCGGGGAATGTGTCTAGACATGATTTTGCCTAGTAACAACGCATACTCAGATAAGTAGGAGTGCACCGTGACGAGACATGCGCTAGAAATCTTGCCTAGAAACAAGATATGCGCTAGAAACAGGTGCAAGGGGCTAGGAACTTCACTTGTTAATTCTTCTGTTTTAATATCCCTATTATTACTACTTTTCTATTATACGGACCACATTCCAAGTAATTATGCCTGGAAACTTCGCCCAGAAACAGGGCATATGCTTGGAATCTTGCCAGCTATCCGCTAGAAACAGCTGACCGCATTGTACAGGTGTGTCACCTGACGTCTGAGGGTATAACTTTGAAATCCTATTGGAAAAGGGAAGGCATGTGCTTGAAATCTCATAGAAAAAGGGAGGGTATGTCCTTAAAGTGCCTACGACCACACTACTGGCGTCCCTGCCAACGACGGTAGTGCAAAATATCTACTCATCCCCTTGTGATCGAAAACGCATCCACTAGACGTCCATCAGTTTTCTCGTTGGAAGTAGTTTTAAGGGGTATTATTTTCTAATTTATTGTAAATAACAAGAAGTCAATGTCAGACCCAACAAATTTGAAATTGATAAGGCTCCTTATTTTACATAAGGAGTCAATACTTTCAGTAAATAAGATTTTCAAAAAGCTTACAAAACATTTGGGTATCATTCTCTAGGTATATAATAGAAGATTTTCTAGTTTGAAGTACATTCACCACTTTTTTGTGGCTTAATTTTTTTATCCACTGTAAGTGGCCTATAGAACTTGAATTTCTATTCGAACGGACTCTTTTCATCTTCTGTGACTGCCAGTTCGACACCCCAATTTGGGAAAAAAATAAATAAACATGCATTAGGAATCTTGCCTGGATTTAAAAGTTCTATGTTTTGTAGATAGGAGCTTGAACCTTGAAGCCCTCCACAGCAGGGTCTTCTAGTATGCTGAATTGAATGGTGGGATGTATTTTAGATTACTTGCTTTTTTGGAGGCAAAAAATCTCAGGCTCTTGGTCTTTCATGTGTGACATTAAACTTACTGAATTTCATATATTTCGAATGAACATAAAATTTGAGAATTCCTTAGACGTATTAATTATTATTATAAAAATTTGAATTTAGAGTTTTTGTAAATATTTGCACAAGTTGCTCTTTTACCTATTGAGTATGCAAGATGGTCTGATACCTAAAATATACCTATGTAGTTGCTCTTTTATACTATAACTTGTTCCTGTTATAATAATTATGGTTCAAAGCCCTTAACTGGGGGTTTATATGAACCACTCCGAATAATTCCCCTCCCAGCCCCCTTAGTCATGGTTGCAGCAGTAGCTGCAACCTAGTAAAGAGCGAGCCACTACTTTTACTAGTACTTTATTAGTATACTATATACAGTACTATAGTCTATGTATAGTATTACTAGTACTAGTAGTACAGCAGTACTGTACTACAGATACTGCTAAAGCTGAAGGTATTAAGGAGAAAATTTTAAAGGAATGTTAAGGGGATTTAGAACTAAATCAAAACATGCTATGTTCGTGCAGATTGTCCAAATGACGCATTAGCAATATCCCAGGAGCTGTTTAGGGTATTAGGTTGAAACTTTTGGCGTGCGTCGAGGGAAGCGATAGAAAAAAAGAATATGAGTTTTCATACTAATGCTACTACTGCTACAATAACTATTGTCACTATTAAAGCTAAGGGTATTAAGGAGTTAATCAAAAATGGACAACTTTTTCTAAAAACTAAGAACAGTTAAAAAGCCTAATTAAAAGAAGTAAAAAATGCTAAATTCAGTCATAATTAAAATTTACGAAATTCTGAGGTAAAATACCTAGTAAGTTATTTTCATAGTTTGAAGGTTAAGTGAAAGGACGCAGTGATAAGACTGCGTACTGATAAAACTGGAGAAATACTCACACTGGATACAACAAATAGGTTTTAATTTTGGAGCTGCTTTAATGTAAAATGGGTATAACTTTGTTTAATTCACACCTCGTCTTCTTATATTTAATTAAATAAAACATTTTTTTAACTGGAAGTGAGGAACGACGTTAAAACTTAAAACGAACAGAAATTATTCTGTATATGAAAGGGGCTGTCCCCTCCTCAACGCCTTGCTGTTTGCGCTAAAGTTTGACTTTCTCACAACTGTATTTTTTTAAACAATAAAAAACTTTAGTGTAAAGAGCGAGCCATTGAGGAGAGGACAGTCCCAATCAAATACGGAATAACTTCTGTTCGTTTTAAATTGTAACGTTGTTCCTTACTTTCAGTTAAAAAAACTTATTTTTTTGTTTAATTTTGAACGTTTTTGAATTAATGCAGGTTTTGATTTTGGCTCACCCTACCTGAATAATTAAAACAAAATTTGCATATTAATTTTATTATTTTTGGTTAAATGGCTTTCTCGAAACTTGTTTAATTTTATTTAAGAACGTTTTTATTAGTAATAAATATACGTAACTTACAAATTAACTTACGTAACAAGCTTCTATATTCATAGATTTTTAATATGTATATTAGGGGGTTCGCCCCGTAGTCAATACCTTGCTTTTTAAGCTAAAGTTCAAATTGTTTCCAATTCTTTAAAAATGACCCCTTAGTCACAATCAGTTGAAAAACTTGTTGTTTTTTACTTAATTTCTGATGTTTTTCTTTAATAATGCTGTGAAATCCGGCGCCCCCTTCGTAGCATTGTCTCTTCCCCCATGAAAATTTTTTCATGGAAAGATCCTCCCATATAACCCCCAACCCCCCCCCCTATCTACCAGAAAAAAATCCCCCTGAAAACGTCTGTATACTTCCCAATAACCAATAATATACGTTAACATTGTGTTAAGTTCATAACTTTCAGCCCTCCCCCCAGGGACTTCAGGGGATTAAGTCATCCTAAAAGACACTGTTATCATATTTTTGACCATGCTGAACAAAATGACAATCTCAATATTTTGATCGGGTGACTTTGGGAAAAACATGAGCGTGGGAGGGAGCCTAGTTGCCCTCCATTCTTATTGGTCACTTAAAAAGGGCACTAGAACTTTTAATTTCCGTTCCAATGAGCCCTCCCTCGACGTTCTAGGACCATCGGGTCAATATGATCACCCCCTGGGGAAAGAAAAAAACAAACAAAAAAAAACAAATAAACACGCATCGGCGATCTTTCTTCTGGCGAAAAGTGCGAAATTCCACATTTCTGTAGATAGGTGCTTGAAACCTCAGTAGGGTTCTCTGATACGCTGAATATGATGGTTTGATTTTTATTAAGATTTTATAGTTTCTAGGGGTCTTTCCCCCTTTTTCAGAAAAGTTTACAGAAAATTTTCTTTGACAAAAAGGATTTAAAAAGTTCCAATAGGACAAACAATATTCAACAAAGTGCCTTTTGCTTGATTTCACATATCTCGAAAAGGTTTTTGTATAACAATTTTCTGTTCTGGTTTCATTCTTTGTTGAAACGACATTCAATATCAATATCTAAACCCAAATTCCATTTAGTAATTAGTTCTGATAGGGAGTTCTGTTTTAGTGTTTTATTTTTTTCGAAAGTCATGTACCTCATCACTGAATTTTAGTGGACGTAAAACGAAGCTGCAAGATAGGTCAAAAAATCAATTTTCGGGATTTTAAAAATTATTACCTTCTTTATAAGAGCCATATTGTATTCCACACAGAGCTGAACCGTCTGAGATAAAATATATCACTAAAAGCCTTCATCTTAACATCTTCATTTACCACCCGTCCACCGCTTTTAGGTGTATCTCAGGGACATTGCCTTCGTAGGATAGAGACCAAGGTCAAGACACTTAAGCCCGAACTTCATTTGGCGTATGCATACGTTTGTTTTATGCGATAAGTAGCATAAGTATTGAAGGAGAAGTTTATATGGAGGATTAAAAAGGTATAGTAATAGTAAAGTAAAAAAAAGTAATAGTATAGTAAAAAGTATACTATACAAAAAGTATAGTAAATGTTCAAAAATAGAGTTAAACAAAGCAAACCGGAGATTTATTCAACTTTGAATTTTACCAAAAATTGAAAACAGACAACTAGGCATATCAGAGACAAATTTTTCCCCAAAATTTAAGACACATTTTTCTAGTAGCATGGGTAAAGAATTTTAGGAAGAGCCTTGACCCTTTATTCCGCCTATGAGTATGTCAAGAATTGTTAATGCTAATAATAGTAATAGTAAAAGTAAGCCAAGTAATTTTACAGTAACTGGTAGTTTTGCGCGAATTTTTTAGACAAACTGATATTAATTTGTGCATGAACTAATAATTCTACAAGAATTCTTTAAAAGGAAAAAACATAGGAAGTCTTCTACAATTTTGATAATTAATTAAATGAACCAGCGTAGTTAAAATTATAAGACAAATTAAAAATACCACAAATTATTCTCATTCGTTGCTGGCAATTTCTTTGATTTGGAGAAAAATTATGCATTGGATTAAAATCTTTTAACATACATTGCTATCGAATAGACTTTTCTCTGTATGAGAGAGATATTTATTTAACCAAAAAACAACATCAGTATTAACAACCACGCCAAGAAGTAAAAAACTTGTCCGAGTTGGCGGCGAAAATGCGTTCGAAAATAAAACACGGCTCATAAAATATAAAACAACTAATACAAATCATACATTCTAATCGGTACCCAAAACTTGCAAAAAAACAAATTCAATTTTCTTCGAAGTAACAGTTCTTCGGTGATTCAATACATTAGAATTAGAAGCAAAGCCTTTCTTATATACATTACTTTGGAAATGTTTTTGTCTGTTAGGATTTCTATGACGAGGACGAATAGACTGCAGTTTCTGTAGGAGACAGCCCTTACAGTTCACTTAATTGCGAATGAGCTTTTATTGGGCACCGAATATTTTCTTTTGAATAGTTCTTTTCAGATATGTGTAATTCTTTTCCATAAAGTTACGTTTACAACATCAGTGACATTCAAACACAAGTTTTCTATTGACTAGAATGATACTTCTGTCAATCAAAATCTGACTCCCTTTCAACCAACATTTGATTTTATGATTCTATATTTGTTTCAACAAAAGATCTTCTTTGAAAATAACGATTATTACACACATCACATCTATACGGTTTTTTTCCAATGTGAGCTGTTCGATGGGCAAAAAAAGATTTCCGAGCAAGTTTTTTTTCCACATATGTTAAGTACACACGGTTTATGTCCAGTATGAGCCTTTTTGTGGTTAGATTAAACGAGAAGCGAAACTTTTTTCATATTTTTGAAAATTGAAAGAATTCTCTCAAGCAAAAGTTTTTGTGAGTAAAAAAAAATGTATAGAAACTAAAAATGTTTCTCACATAAATAACACTAAAAAGGTTTCTCCTTAGTGTGAGTTCTTTGGTGTTTGGATAAATAAGAATTGGAAGAGAAACATTTTTCACATATTTGACACTCAAATAGTTTTTCCCCAGTATGGGTTTTCCGGTGAATAGACAAGTAATAACTAGAAGCGAAGCTTTTTTCGCATACTTGACACTTGAACGGCTTCTCTCTAGAGTGAGTTCTTCTGTGCACAGATAAAGTAGATTTGCGAGCAAACATTCTCATGCATATGTCACATTCAAAAGGTTTTTCTCCAGTATGAATTCTTTGATGGTTAGTTACGTCGGAACTAGAAGTGAAGCTTTTTTCTCATAATTGGCACTTGAAGGGCTTCTCTCCTGTGTGACTTCTTCTATGTAAAGACAAATTTAATTTACAAGCAAAAGTTTTGTTGCACGTATCACATTCGAAAAGTTTTTACCAGTGTGAGTTCTTTAATGTTTACTTAAATAATGACTGGTAGAGAAAGTTTTGTCACATATTTGACACTCAAAGGATTTTTTCGCAGCATGACTTTTTCTGTGTATGGATAAATCAGGACTATAATTGCAGCTTTTAGCGTATTTTTGACACCTAAATGACTCATTTTTAGTGTGATTTGTTTCTCGTGGTAACATTTCTGCCAAAAGACTTGTGTTTTGTTCAATCATCTTGTTCTCTATGACATAGCCTTCGAGAACTTTATCAAACTCGGTCACAAGCTTACGTTTACAATTAAAGTCAGTTTCTTGCTTAATGTACACATTAGTATAGCTAGGCACAAAAGGTGCCCCGTAATCTTGCTTAGATTGACAGTCTTCAGCTAACGACGCCAAATTGGCATCTGGAAAAAATATCAAGTGAAATCAAAGGCATTCACTCCTGGCAGATGTCATACCTTAGATTCAAGATTAACAAATTTAAATAAAAAGAGGTCAGATTACATTCTCGAATATTTCATATTTACCCTTGTATTTAATATGGTTTTGCATAAAACCCTTATATTTACACTTATATTATTTATATTTTTACCCTTTTCATATTAACAACTTGGATGTTAAGATCAATTCAAAAATCAATTGGACTTTCAAACAAGTTTGAATGCTGGTGTGTATTGCTAGGGGCGTAACTACTACAAATAACTCACTCCAGCACCAAACCACATACGGCCAACCTAGCTACGCACGCTTCTCCTTCATTCCACTCTATTCCAAGCCTCTTTCTTAAACCTTCCTAAGAAGTTCCAGTTTCAACGGACGTATAAGATTGGTCTAGATTACGAAAAAGGATGAACTTTAGGAATGTATCATCCCTTAAACGTAGAACGTGCCTAGTTATTGACAACCTTTCTCTGATTATAGCTCTAAAACGTTAGACAGAACCAACATATTTGTACTGCTTACTGTTTGATATACAGCAAGTCAGACGGACTCAACCGTTCCCTCATTATGACCCTAAAAGGCGAGATTGAATCAAATTTTTCCTACAGCTTACTGTTTGAGATACGGTGATTCAGACAGGTACAAAAAACAATCCACCGACAATTTGTCTGGAAAAAAATCTAAGAAATCTTCCTCCGTCTTTCGGAGCACATATGCGTCAGGACCATAATTTACCATCGTTATCACTGTAGCTTCAAATATTCTAATGATGGTTTGCAGACGTACATTTCTATACTTAAAAAATATTTCAAATCTGAAAAAAAACCTGGGACTTGGCTATTCCACTTTTAACATCGTCATAGTACCCGTCAACTTTACTAACAATAATACCTTGATAAGTAAAATTATTCACTAGATCAACTTTCTCGTTACCCAGCGTCATATCTTCACATTCATTTATTTCCAGTCTTAGCTACTTAGTATTCTTAACATAAATTTTCATACCTCTTCTTGCAGCTTGAACTTCCAAAACCTCAAACAATTCATTAATTTTGCCAACATTTTCTTTTAAGATGCTCAATAATCTAAGCCAAAGATAGCTTTACTTCCCAATTGGATTCTGGGCTCTCCATATCCTTTGCTGTGTTCCTTAGGGCAGTATGTAAAAATCATCCATATTAATAGGCATTAAAGACAACTCTATTTAACTCGTGATTCAATACAAAACAGCTGCTAATCTCATTTTCTACCCAAACCGAGATTATGTTATTATTGTACATAGCACTAATCATTTAAGTGTATTTACATGATATAACATCACTAACGCTGTTCTATCGGATAATTAAACGCTTAATCATAATCTATAAAAGAAGGGATCAAAGGGACTGATAACTTCATAATTTTTCAATTATTAATCTAACTAAATCTAAGAGCTAAAATTTGGTCAATGCATCCTAAAATCACAATGTTATTCACTTAAAACTTTATATACAGCATTTCTAAGTTAGAAAGTATATCGCACCTAGTTCCCCCCTACAGAAACCAAGCTAATGCCTTAATAATTACTAAACTCAGTCTTATGACCTTTACTAGAGAGGCATCTAGTAAAGTCTTCCTAAAATGCCTCGGCGCTTCCACTTCTTTCAAAATGCACTTTCATAATCTTCAGTAATTTATCTCCAACTTGCAACTACCATATTGAAAAAAAAAATATTTACGACACTATCAGCGCCTGATACCTTATGATTCTTTGATCCTTCTAGGACTCTAACCAATTCTTCCTTACAAAATTTATAGCCCTTGACTTCCAAAGTAAAATAAACTGTTCCATTCCTTTTTATATCTTTTCCTCTAACTTTATCACGGTTTATCACGTTTTCAAAATTTTCTGCCCATGTTTCTCTAACTTTTTCCTTATCACTAATTATGGTCCAGTTACTATCTTTAACTGGGGTAAGTCCAAATTACTGTTCCTATCAAACTTTCAACAGACCAGAACAACGTTTAACTGGTACACCTTTTGGCCTCAACATCTTGATCTTCAGAAATTATATCCATGATGTCCACTTTACACCACCTTAGTTCCTATTTGAAAGCTTTCTCCACTTTCCTCGAATTCCTCTTACCATAGTATCAATCCCGTATTTCATAGGATCTATCACTCAGATATATCTTGTCCTTCACAGATATATCTTGAACTTTCTCCACTTGACAACTTTCTCCACTTTCCTCGAATTCCTCTTACCATAGCATCAATCCTGTATTTCATAAGATCATTCACTCAAATATATCTTTTACACGAAAGTCATCCTCTCTACTAAACTTCAAGCTTTTTAACTAGTATACCTAGCTGTTTATCTAAGATTCCTTCTTAAGACACCATCGGCAACTTCAAAAACTATTTTCCAGTTTAGTGTTTGATTTTCCAAAATAGCACAAGGGGAAGAATAGCCCTCGGATCACTCTTAAACATCACCTCTACTTAACCTGAATTTTTCAAAATAGCATCCAAGCCCTTCCTTAGATATTTGTTTACAAATTGTCGTAATAGCTGTTTGATAACCTACATACACACAGCAATTGTGTTCAGAAACCCTCTCAAAAGCTGTGGGGGGGGGGGGCTAGAGCTATAGGATGAAAGGACGTCGTTAGGAAGAACTTAATGAAAATTGGAGCTTCTTAGGAAGGTGTAACGAGAGAGGCTTTGAATAAATTGGGATGAAATAGGAGCGTGATTATAAGTAGTATTAGTATCCCACGAACGCAACTCACTATCAACAGACAAATGGAACCCAAAACAGAATGAATTGCGAAAAATATTCAAGTCAAAATAAAAATGAACAGAAATTATAACAAACAAAAGTGGAACTGAGCCTTCTGGATCTACTTAAAACAAGACCGTTATTAATGCGTTACAGAAAACAATTATTTTTGTTCGTTAATATTTCCTATTCTATAACATTTATAAATCCAGAATAAGAACACACTTTCAGATATGAATATCAATTTATATAAAACGCTTATATAAATTATTTGAATTAAAATTATAGGCCTACAATCTGAACATATCAAATTATAACCAAAAAAACTGTGAAGTTGAAATAAATGTGTTTCGTTTTAGACAAGAAACAAACCAACGACAAAGACATAATGTAAACTTTTAAAAAAGAAAAATAGGAGGAAGAGTGGGGAAAAGGGTAACCTAAGAAAAAAAGTAACTGAGAAAAGGGATGATAATTACCAAAAACAGACATATATTGAAATAGACCAGTACTGTCAGCTGAAAGAAATGTTTTCTCAATTGTTTCTTAAATGTGAGCAGTGATGGTAATTTCCTTACTAAATCATATAACTTGTATTTATTCGCAAAGAGAGGAAGTTGATATCTTACAGGTAATCTTGATTCTTCTTTCTGACCAAATGGGCAAATTTTGAACAAACAAGAAAACGAATTTGTTCAACAATTGAAAGATAATGTTGATTTTAAAAGCAATTGTTTCAGTCCATTCAACAAGTAATCTTTATGTTTTATTTTAAAAAATCCAAATCCTAAGTTAATAGGAAAAATTTGTCTTAGATAAAAAATAACAAGAAATAAAAAGGATATTTTAGTTTTAGATAAGTTTTTCAGTCTTCTTATGGTGAGCTAAAAATGGTCCAAAAATGCTTACGTCAATAACTTTGTGGACCTTGTAGACTCCTACAGTACATAAGACAACAATCAATTAGTGCTAAAAAATAAAGTTCTCTTGATTAGGCTCGGGCACAGAAACTTTGATAAAAGGTAACACTTTAGCATTGCCTATAGAAGAAAGCCTTAAGGCTTCAAGAAATTACGCACTAATTTTTTTTTTTTTAGCAATCTCGTATGAAAGAGGGCTCGTTAAGATTTTGGTACCTGCTGATTCGATTGAGAATTGAAAGTTCAACTACCCTTTTTAAAACCCAAAGGTGAACAGATAGCAACCAGAATCTCCCTCTACCCAGACACACCCTCTTTAGTTGCCTTTCCCTCAAAAGTATTCAATTAAAATTTTGATATAATCATCTTGTTTGAAATAGTCTTAATGATATAATAGTCTACGACTATTATAATAATCTTATTCTTATTCTAACAGTCCACGACTCCGGGGATAACATGACCCCCCACAGATCAAGGGGCATGGATTGTATGTTATATCAGTTACGAATTGTTTCATGCAGGGTTTGTTGTTGGAAAAGAGGGTATGCTTGATCCTGGGCTTCCAAACCGTCTAGGGTAATAAGGTGAAACGTTCTGGAAATGTTCAAAACAAAATTTAAAAAAATCAAAACGCACTGTGCCTATGATAATGTCAAAAGCATGTACCAACCACATCTCTGGGTTTTGAGTTGAATTGCTATTATTCCTTTTACTGCTTCTGGTGCTACTAATACTACTGCGATCATTGCAACTACCATTTCTGCTACTACTTCAAATATTGAACTAAATTAAAAAGGTTAAGTACATCTAGTTTATCAAGAGAGAGTATATGAGCGTATCTATATCGATCTCAGGAATGAATAAGTGTATTGTATTGAAACCTCCAAGGAATTCTAGGGGGAGGGTGGAGGATCAAAATAAAGTAAAAAAAAAACACTTTATACACCCGGTTTATCCGAATGGAATGTTTAAGATGTTTAGAGAACAGTTAAAGGTATTAAGTTGAATCTTTTGGAAAACGATGAGAGAAATATTGAACCTAAGAAGACGATGAGCATCCTAGTTACCAATTAATACTATTAAGTGGAAAATTTCAGGAAATGTTAATTGTCATGTTTAACTAAATCAAAAGACACCATGTGCATCCGGTAGACAACATGATATATATGCAATATCTCAGTAACAGTACAGTATTCATTTGAAACTTTCAGAGTATGTTAACAGGGATGTTGAACCTATTACAAAGATAGTAAGTACATCAACGTTTTCAAAATTGTGTTTGAAATATTTCAGAACCGACAAGGGTGTTAAGCCAAATTTTTCAGGGAATACTTAGGGGAATGATGACATAAATCCAAAGACACTATGTTATTAAAGGAGTAAGTTATTAAAAAAGCAAACTGGTGGTATCTAAAGAACAAGTAGTGTATTCAATTTGATTTTTCAGTGAAGGTTAAGAGGGACTTTGAATTAAATAGTAAGACACTACGTGCACTCATCTTGTCATACTGGCATCCTTTTCACATCCAAACAAGCAAACCCACATTAAAATCAAGAAGCTTGAAAAATTCCAAATAAAGGGACTTGAGTGATGCCTCTGATTTATATTTGAGCTTAAAAGAACAGAGAATACTTTAAGTGAGAGCTTTGCTACTCCCGCTCCCCCCCCCCCCCCACAACTATCAAACTTCAAAAGTCTATTGTGTTATTTGCACTTTTCTGAAAACAAGATATATAGATTTCAGGTCAGTTTTATTATTATTATGATTGCATTTTTTTTTTCGTCGATGCTTTTAAAAATCAAAGCAAACTGTTTGTTAAAATACATATAGTTAAAAAAACAGAAATGACAGGAAGGTATAGGGCCTATGGGTAGGGGAAGAGACAATAGACAAACTCCTGTTTTTTGTAGTTTTTGTTTGTTTTAAGTTTGAATTGAGAACTTATTTTAATTTTCATTCTTTTTAGATTCATTTGTTCATCTACATCAGTAATATTCATGTTTGATGAGATTATTCATTTTAATTTCAGTTCAATTTGAGTTTTATTCATTCTTATATAGTATTTCTGTTCTTTTGAATTTTAATCATTATAGAACTTTATATCTACCAGTCGTACGATTTAATATGACTTTTTACTTTTCTTTAAGAAATCTGTTGTAATTTTCTTGTGGTTCTATGAAACCAAAAACAGATTGTGCCCCCAAGATTTAAACAAATTTCTTGAACACTGACTCTAAATTTACTAATAAAATTTATTAACCCAATGTGCTTTAAATGATAGATATGAATCCAGCGTTGCTTGCAGCAAACATCCATAACCCTTCAACGTATTACATAATTATCCTTTTCCCCCATAGTCATTTCGCAGGAAGTGATGGATATGAAAACTTCAGAAGGGGCTCATTCGATTGGAAATTTTAGTGCCTTTTTGAGAGTCAAAACGTGATCAGAGGGAGAACTGCACCCCTATCACGCTGTTTTAACTGCCCTCTCCCTAAGGACACCCGATCAAATTATGAGATCCCTAATTGGTTCAAAATAGTCTAAAAGTCAAATAACCATGCATCCAGGATAGGAGGAGCCCCCCACAGGTCTTGGGGCAATGGTTGTAAGTTGTGCAATATGCCCATAGCTTATATTTTGACTTTGTCAGAGATAACGCTATGGAGTTTCCTGTATTATTATTTATTATTATTATTTTTTTTCCAAAGACACTTCATTTGGAAGGGGTGGCCGTATAAGCTTCGGAGGGGGCTCATTCAACTAGATATCGGAAGTTCTAGTGCCTTCTTTAAAAGTCAAAAGGCATCAGAGAGCAACTAGCCCCCCCCCCCCCCAAATGTTTCCGATAAAAGCTTCGAGTTAGCCATATTCTTGAATTAATTAAAAAACTTCATATCAAAACTTTTAAATCATAGCAAAATGTTTTTGCTATGATTGTTTATTTAATTTGTGTTCGTTTTGGGTTTCATTTATTCTTTAAGAGTAATTAATTAAAAAAACTTTTTCCACAAAATAAGTTTTCAAAGAAATGTAAAGAACCCCATTAAACAAAAAATGAGCAAAAATAAAATCAAATAATCTATCAAGCGTAAAACTACCACAAATCAGCATCGATAAATAAATGAAACCCAAAACAAACAGAAATTAAAATAAATATCTGGCCTTCCCAAGGCCAGAACATAATTTACCCTTTATCGAAAAAAATATTAATGTTTTTACTTTTATAACTTTAATAAATCAAATAATATTAACATTTCGATTACTAAATATCAGTATATGTCTATTAAACTGACAATGCACATTCACTTGTATTTTTTTCAGTAAAGTGCTAATTGTGTTCTGACCTTTGGAAGGCATAGGGGTTTTAAGCCCAACTTATGTTAATTTCTGCTGGTTTTGAGTTTGACTCGGTTATTTATTGTAATTTCTGTTCGTTTTGGGTTTCATTAATTTATCGATGCTGATTTGTGGTCGTTTCCCGCTTGGTAGATTATTTGATTTTATTTTTGCTAATTTTTTGTTTAATGGAGTTCTTTACTTTTCTTTGAAAAACTCATTTTGTTGAAAAAAGTTTTTGATTAATTTCTGTTCGTTTTATATTGACATAGTCTTTTCAGGGAAAAAAGAAAATAATACTTTAAATCTTCTCGTTTTTTTTATAGTTTGGCTTGCTATTTGTATGCCGGAGAAAAATTTTCAGCAATTTTTAATAACATGCACCCTTTTAAAAACCTTGACACAAACAGTAGTGTTTAATTTAGTTTCATACTTCCTCTGGATGACCTGAAATGGAAAACTTGATACCATTTGCAAAAAAGTCTGTTTACTTTCTTTAATAGCTTGGATACACTTACGCTATTTTGATTTGGTTAAATTTTAAGAGCAGAAGTAGCCCCAAAAGTTTGAACATAATACAGTCAGTTGTTCTTGGGATACCGCTGAGATGCCTTATAGGGAATTAGCAATAAGACAGTGCATTTTGGTTCAATCTTAAGGCAACATATAGTTTTTAAAAATAATGGGAAAATGGGAGAGTGGGCGTGGGAGGGGGGTTAGTGTCCCTCCAATCACTTTCGACTATTAAAAAGGGCATCAGCCCTTTCTATTTTCAATCGAATGAGCCCTTTTCAAAGTTGCTATGAAAACTCCATCGATACAAAGTGCCCTGGTCTAAGCAACAACAACAAAAACAAAAAATAATACATTATACCCACATCGATCTTTACTATAAAAATGTCAAGCCTTCCAATCACTTTCCAATCAAATTCGCATGGAATTTCGTAGCTAATAAAGAAACATTGAACATTTTTTTTCCGATTTTGTGTATTTTCGCAAGAAAATAGCTCATCTTTAACAAACTTAGGCATAGCTAGTTGTAACTGTCTATAAATATCTTCATTTTTAGTTCAATTGCGTAGCTAATAACGAAACTGTGTTTTTGCAAGAAAATAGCTCATCTTTAACAAACTTAGCCATAGCTAGTTGAAACTGCATAAATATCTTCATTTTTAGTCTAATGGCGTAGGTACTAAAGGAACATTGAACTAATTACAGAACAGTACGCTAAACTCAGAATTGATATGCAGCCAAATCGTATTCAAAATATTTTCTTGGAAAGAAATTTAAGTTTTGTAATAATTTTGGATATCTATGGATATTCATTGAGTTATATCATTAAGGAAGTTGCATAGATAAGTTTTCAAAGAAAAGTAAAGAACCCCATTAAACAAAAAATGAGCAAAAATAAAATCAAATAATCTATCAAGCGTAAAACTACCACAAATCAGTATCGATAAATAAATGAAACCCAAAACGAACAGAAATTACAATAAATATCTGGCCTTCTCAAGGCCAGAACATAATTTACCCTTTACTGAAAAAAATATTAATGTTTTTACTTTTATAACTTTAATAAATCTAATAATATTAACATTTCGATTACTAAATATCAGTTTATGTCTATTAAACTGACAATGCACATTCACTTGTATTTTTTTCAGTAAAGTGCAAATTGTGTTCTGGCCTTTGGAAGGCATAGGGGTTTTAAGCCCAACCTATGTTAATTTCTGCTCGTTTTGAGTTTGACTCGGTTATTTATTGTAATTTCTGTTCGTTTTGGGTTTCATTTATTTATCAATGCTGATTTGTGGTCGTTTCCCGCTTGGTAGATTATTTGATTTTATTTTTGCTAATTTTTTGTTTAATGGAGTTCTTTACCTTTCTTTGAAAAACTCATTTTGTTGAAAAAAGTTTTTTTGATTAATTTCTGTTCGTTTTATATTGACATAGTCTTTTCAGGGAATTATTTGAAAAAACTACGTTTTCTAAAGAGTTAAAGAGGCTGAGTTACAAGGTCGAACCTTAAAACGTACAGGGATTAGGAGGCACAGTTGGGGGCTGCCGCCCCCCAAACCCCGCTTTCGCAGCCTTTAAATAAAAAAAAGTTCTTTAAACTGAAAGTAAGGAGCGACAATAAAAAATAAACCCACACTAAATTCGTCCTTATATGAACGGGGCTGGGCCCTCCTCACCGCCTATCTCTTTACGATAATTTTTTTATTTTTTAAAAAAAAGTGTTTTGATAAAGTCAAACTTTAGCGTAAAGAGCGTGGCGTTGAGGAGGGCACAGCCCCATTTCATATACGGAATAATTTCTGTTTGTTTTAAGATTTAATGTCGCTCCTTACTTTCAGTTTAAAAATATTTTTTTTATTTAAAGGCTGCGAAAGCGGGGGTTTGGGGGCGGCAGCCCTCAACTGTGCCTCCTAATCCCTGTACGTTTTAAGGTTCGACCTTGTAACTCAGCCTCTTTAACTCTTTAGAAAACGTAGTTTTTTTCAAATAATTTCTGCACGTTTTTGTACAGTTTATTACTCAAGGGTCGACCTTGTAACTCAGCCTCTTTAACTCTTTAGAAAACGTATTTTTTTCAAATAATTTAAAAAAGAAACCGAGTTTTTTTTTTAAGTTTAAATTCAGTATGTAAAAAATATGCTCTGATAGTAATTCGAACCCGGGTTGTCCATCTGAGAGTCTGGAGTTTCAAGCGCAGGACTAAACAGACAAAATTATAATTGTTTTTAGTCCATGGAAGCTATTATCGACTCAAGCAAATTCCCACAAAACTTGATATTTGTTTTTTGGAAAACAGGGAAGGAATAATCAGATTGAATTGAAATTTTGAGGATAAGCTTCCAGGCTCCAGGAAAACTTATCCTCTAAATTTCAGCTCGATCAAACAACGTTAAAGGGGGTTGTGGTGGGAAAAATTAACATGGGCTAATATAGGAAAACAAGGTTTTTCGTAAATGTAAATTCGGGGGATGATTTTTTCGGTATGAAAATATCAAAAAGCCCTAACAGGTCGGATTTTTCTTTGAATGAGTCCTCATTCAACCGGATCCGTTGCCAACTGTGGCCTGTAGGCGTGGCTAAGAAAAAAAAGAAATGATGAAGATTTTTAAGTGGCTATATTTGGTTTTTTGAAAACAGGGAAGGAGTGATCGGATTGAGCTGAAATTTCGAGATTAAGCTCCCGGGCCATAGGAAAACTTAACCTCTAATTTTCAGCGCAATCGGACAACGTTAAAGGGGAGGGGGCTGTGGTGGGAGGGTCCAAACTTCCGGCCCAGTTTACCCCATGAAGATAAAGTCGGAGGAGGATGAAATTTTGCAAGTTTCTTAGTTTGAGCTTTGGCTACAAAATGCTATTACCGCCGTCTCTCTGCGACCTCTAGGACCTGAAATCGCTTAACATTGTGGTGGGTCGCCTCTTTATAGAGGCACAAGTGTGCCTCCTTGAAAAGAAAATAGTACTTTAAATCTTCTCGTTTTTTTTTATAGTTTGGCTTGCTATTTGTATGCTGGAGAAAAATTTTCAGCAATTTTTAACATCATACACCCTTTTAAAAATCTGGACACAAATAATAGTGTTTAATTTAGTTTCATACCTCCTCTAGATGACCTGAATTGGAAAACTTGATACCATTTGCAAAAAATCTGTTTACTTTCTTCGATAGCTTGGATACACTTACGCTATTTTGGTTTGGTTAAATTTTAAGAGGAGAAGTAGCCCCAAAAGTTTGAACATAATACCCTCAGTTGTTCTTGGGATACTGTTGAGATGCCTTATTGGGAAATTTAATCTTAAGGCAACATGTAGTTTTTAAACATAATGGGAAAATGGGAGTGGGGGTGTGGGAGGGGGATTAGTGTCCCTTCAATCACTTTCAACTATTAAAATGCATCAGCCCTATCTATTTTCAATCGAATGAGCCCTTTTCAAAGTTGCTATGACAACTCCTTCGATACAAAGTGCCCTGGTCTAAGCAACAACAACAAAAACAAAAAATAATACATTATACCCACATCGATCTTTACTATAAAAATGTCAAGCCTTCCAATCACTTTCGGTTATTAAAGAAGGCACTAGGTCTTTCGATTTCCAATCGAATGAGCCCTTTTTAAGTTTATACGACAACGCTTTCTCAAAACACCTTACATGCTCCCGGGGCATAAATTACATCCCTTACCCTAAGGGCTGTTAGGGTGGTTGTCATCCTTTAAGACCTAATTTCCAGAACTTTTAATCACGTTAAACAAAATGTCTATCTCAAATTTTGATTGGATGTGTTTGAGAAAATGATGGGCGTGAGAGGGGCGTCAGTCGCTCTCCAATCACTTTCAACTGTTAAAAAAGACATTAGCCCTTTCAATTTCCAATCAAATCAGACCTTTTGAAGTTTTTACGATAACGCTCTCAATAAAAATCTTATATGCCCTCAGGGCATAACTTACAACCCTTGCCCTGAGGGGTGGGGGGGGGGGTTGTCATCTTCAATGACCTAATTTCCAAAATTCTCTACTACTTTGAAAAAAAATAGCTATCTGAAAATTTTGATTGGATGCGTTTAGGGGAATGGTGGGCGTGAGAGGGGTGTTAATTGCCTTCCAATAACTTTCGACTATTAAAAAGGACACAAGCCACTCAAATTTCCAATTGAATGAGCCCTTTTCGAAGTTTCCTCCTTTTCGAAGTTACCTTCCTTTCACTTTCGACTACTAAAAAGGGCACTTTCCATTTGAATGAGCACCTTTTGAAGTTTTTACGACAACTCTATCTATAAGAACCTTATTTGCCCCCAGGGCATAACTTACAACCTTTGCCCTGGATCTTTGGGGGGTTTCTCATCCTTAAATACATAATTTCCAGAACTTTCAACTACGTTGAACAAGACGGCTCTCTATAAACTTTGATTGAATGTTCTTGGGGAAATAGTGGGCGTGAGAGGGGGTTAATTACTCTCCACTCACTTTCGACTATTAGAAAGGGCGATTTCAATTTCCAATCAAATGAGCCCTTTTTGAAATTTCTACAACAACTTTCTATATAAACCTTAAATTCCCCCAGGGTATAACTTAAAACCCTTGCACTGAGGGCTCTGAGGGGGGTTATCACCCCAAAAGATCTAATTTTCAGAACTTTCAACTACGTTGAACAAAATGGATATATTAAAATTTTGATGGGATGTGTTTGGGAAAATGGTGGGCTTGAGAGGGGGGTTAGTTGCCCTTCAATCACTTTTGACTATAAAAAGGGCACTGGCCTTTCAATTTGCAATTGAATTAGCTCTTTTTGAAGCTTCTACAACATCGCTTTCTATAAAAACCTTATATACAGCCAGGGCACAACTTACAACCCTTGCCCTGAGGGCTGTTGGGGGGGGGGGGGTTTGTTATTATTAACGATCTAATTTCCAAAACTTTCAACTACGTTGAATAAAATGGCTATCTAAAAATTTTGATCGGATGTGTTTGGGGAAAAGGTGGGCGTGAGAGGGGTGCTAGTTGCCCTCCAATCACTTTTGACCATCAAAAAGGACACTAGTCCTTTTAATTTCCAATCGAATGAACCTTTTTTGAAGTTTCTACGACAACGCTTTCTATAAAAACCTTATATGCCTCCAGGGCATAACTTACAACCCTTGCCCTGAAGGCTGTGGGGGAGTGTCCTCCTCAAAAACATAATTTCTTTTTTTGAAATCAACTACGCTGAACAAAATGGCTATCTCTAAATTTTGATTGGGTGTGTTTCGGGAAATGGTGGGCGTGGGAGGGGTGTTAGTTGCCTTCCAATCAGTTTGGACTATTAAAAAGGGCACAATCCACTCCAATTCCAATTGAACGAGCCCTTTTCAAAGCTTCTATGACAACTTCTTCGATACAAAGTGCCCTGGTCTAAAAGAAAAAAATAATAAATAGTACATTGTGCTAACATCGTTCTTATATGCCCCCAGGGCATAACTTAAAACCCTTGCCCTGAGGGTTGTGGGGGAATGTACCCCTCAAAAGCATATTTTCTATCTGGAAACCAACTACGCTAGACAAAAAGGCTATCTCAAAATTTTGATTGGATGTGTTTGGGGAAATGGTGGGCGTGGAAGGGGTATTAGTGGCCTTCTAATCACTTTCGACTATTACAAAGGGCACAAGCAACCCCAATTTCCAATTAAATGAGCCCTTTTCGAAGCTTCTGCGACAAATCCTTCGATGCGAAGTGCCCTGGTCTAAGACCAAGAAAAAAAAAATAATAATACATTGTGTCAACATCGTTCTTTACTTAGGTAGCGCTATTGCGCTGCCTATGAAATAGATCAAAGATCATATTACAAAAACTTATCTTTGCCGACACATCCTCACCGAGCCAGGGACAGGTGTTTTAAGATATGCCCCTAGAGCATATACGGTTTCATGGAAAGGATACTCCTATAAACTTCAGAGGAAGCTCATTTGATTGGAAATTGAAGGGTCTAGTTTACTTTTTAAGAGTCAAAAGTGATAAGAGGGCAACTAGCCCTCCCTCCACACACCCTTTTTTCCTCCAAATACATCCGATAAAAACTTTGAGATCACTGTATTTTTTTAAATTAGCTTGGAGATCAGATTTCCTACCACATAAAGCCAGTAAGTATTTTTAGTGGATTAAATAATGATTAAAATTTATTTATAGGTAAATGGTGAAAGAATGAGAAAATTATTAAAGAAAGTTTTCAAAATCGGATGAGTTTGATTTTGACTAGTGCAAGAAATAACATATACAGAATTAATTCAAATAAATCTGAGAAAAATTCAATATTTTATAATTCTAACGAGAAACATATAAAGTTTCCTTTCTTATATTGGATGGCCAAAAATCACAAAAATCACCCTAAACCACGTTTTATTGCTGGGGCAGCAAGGTGTCCAACCAGAATTGTGGCCACTGACCTATCTTTAATTTTAGGAGAAATTAGAAATAAATGTAAAGCATATTGCTATGGAATTAAAAAAAAATTCTAACTTCAATCCATATTGGAGTGCTAGTAATTCATTACAAATGATAGACTCTTTGGCTATGGTTTCAGCTAAAAGAATAGATTCATTTGATTTTACTAAACTTTATACAAATCTGGCACTTAATTTAGCATTTGAAAATTGGAAACGGTCAATAAGAAATCTTTTCTTTTGCCCAATATGGGATTTTTTAAAATTGATACTTTTAATAAAAAAAAAACCGATAGACTAATTTCTTTAATAGTACTATTAATTCAAGATGTTAAAGCTTGGGCATGATACATCATTTACTGGAATTTGTTTTGTTCAATACTTTTATAAGGTTTAATGGTAATTAATATAAACAAATTATAGGCATTCCTAATACATTATATAAATAAATGTTAAAACGGGTAGAACTTAAAATGAATATGCAAATCAAGCTTAAGACGAAAAGAAAATTTTTACTAATCAAATAAACAACCATATCAAACAAACAAATAATAGTTACTAATATCTATGAATAAATAAATTGTTAACCGAGTGAAACTTAAATTGAGTATGCAAATCAAGCTTAAAACGAAAAAAAATCACTACAAACAAGAGTTTGACTATAGTCCCCTTACCTAGCGGTAAAAGTATAAAATCTATTGCGTCATTGACGCTTTACTGAAAACTTTACGCGTCTTGAATAGTCTTGGAAAGAACAAATAAATGTAAAGTTAATATTTGATTTATATTGACATTAATTGCCGAAAGCTCATCAGCTAAAGATTATATTTCACTGTAATTTTCATTTTATTTTCAATGTTATAATAAGTACAAAATAAATACTTGTAATAAAAATAATATTTTATTTATGCCCACTACAGATCAAAAGAAGGTGGCGGAGTAAATAATGAACAAAGGAAAAAAAAGAACACTTCACACAACTACATTATACACACAAAATCATACAAAAGCCGTGTCAGCGGAGAGAAATACAGGTGCGTCAGGGTTTTTGCACGAATACGGCTTTCAATTTCTTCGCATTTAGCGGTAGGATAAATAATTTCCAACCTTCAGCATAAGGAAGTATTGGACGTCCAGAGCACGATTCCTAACAAATATTTTGGGAGCTTGAAATATTTAGTACGAACTTGTCGTTTTTCGGACTGTGTAAGCAGATCAAATAAATAGGAAATGTAAAGAAAATGCAGTGTTACCATTGCGTTAAAAATTCTCGCCAGAATCCTTTTGCTCACAGTAGTAGGGAGGGGCTAGAAGGTACTGTACGAACACATGTGCTGCCATCTATAATTGAGTCTAACACTGACAGGTTATAATTTATGCAAGGATTATTGATCCACTAACGGGTCAATGACACCTTTTTCAAGGCCGATTTATTTGTTGTTTCTAAGTGTATTGACTCTAGGGCGAAATTTGCACATGCGCATTGAATTCTAACGGGGCAATGTATTGATCCACTAAAGGGGAACTAGATTTCTGAGAAATTAATTTACATAATCGACGGTGAATTATTGATCCACGAAAGGGGAATTAAGAAACAATATGGCTTCTCTGATCTTTAGGTCTGGGAGATAAATTAATATTCTATTTATGAATATGGCTTCTCTGATCTTTAGGTCTGAGAGATAAATATTAATATTCTATCGAAACCATAATAGTGTAAGTAGGAACACCTTAGATATTTTTTAGAAATTCAAGACAGAGTGAATATATTTTTCGCGGGAAATGGTTTCCTCGGAATTTCAAATGTGACAGCGCAGGGATGCCGAAACAAAGGAACACGCTGAAATTACTTTTAGGGGATTATTTGGGCGAAACCGTTTGAGACATTTTAGAAGATGATTTAGGCGAAACAGTTTGAGACATTTTAGAAGATGATTTGGGGTGAAACTCTGTGGTCGTTATAATACACAAGTTCCATTTGAACATTGTTGTAAGGTCCCCTACCCCAACCGAAAGTGCCCCCAGACCCCACAAAGGCCCCCTCCCCCGGGCCCCAAAGAACCCCCAGGCCCCAAAAGGGCCCCCCAAATGGCCCCCAACTTTTTTGCCTACCCATTTTTTAAATATTTTTTTGCACAATTGAAACACAGAAGGACCCCTCCCCCCAACTTTTTGACCCCCTCCCACCTTTAGTGTTTTACATTGGTTTACCTTGTCACAGTTACATTCTCTTGATCATTCAAAGTTCATTTTGAATATATTTTCGTTGAAATGTGAGAATTAGAATGTTTCAGTAGTGTTTTGTCGTGGTTTACCTTGTCACTGTTACATTCTCTTGATGTTTCAAAGTTCATTTTGATTTTTTTTTCGTTGAAATGCAAGAGTTGGAATTTTTCAGTAGTGTTATGTCGTGGTTTACCTTTTCATTGTTACATTCTCTTGATTCTCTTGATGTTTCAAAGTTCGTTTTGGATTTCTATCGTTGAAATGTAAGAGTTGGATTATTTCAGTAGTGTATTGTTGTGGTTTACCTTGTCACTGGTACATTCTCTTGATGTTTCAAAGTTCATTTCGGATTTTTTTTATTGAAATGTAAGAGTTGGAATATTTCAGTAGTGTTTTGTCGTGGTTGACCTTGTTAGTGTTACATTCTCTTGATGTTTCAAAGTTCATTTTAGATTTTTCTTTCGTTGAAATGTAAGAGTTGGAGTATTTCACTACTATTTTGTTATGGTTTACCTTGTCATTGTTACATTCTCTTGATGTTTAAAAGTTCATTTTAGATTTTTCTTTCCTTGAAATGTAAGATTTGGAATATTTCAGTACTGTTTTGTCGTGGTTTAACTTTTCATTATTGCATTCTCATGATTTTTCAAAGTTCATTTTGGATTTCTTTCGTTGAAATGTAAGAGTTAGATTATTTCAGTAGTATTTTTTAGTGGTTTACCTTATCACTGTTACATTCTCATGATGTTTCAAAGTTCATTTTAGATTTTTCTTTCCTTGAAATGTAAGATTTGGAATATTTCAGTACTGTTTTGTCGTGGTTTACCTTGTCATTGTTACATTCTCATGATTTTTCAAAGTTCATTTTGGATTTCTTTCGTTGAATTGTAAGAGTTAGATTATTTCAGTAGTGTTTTATTAGAGGTTTACCTTATCACTGTTACATTCTCTTGATGTTTCAAAGTTCATTTTAGATTTTGTTTTGTTGAAATGCAAGAGTTGGATTATTTCAGTGGTATTTTGTCGTGGTTTACCATGTCACTATTACATTCTCTTGATGTTTCAAAGTTCATTTTGGATTTTTTTCGTCGACATGTAATAGTTGGAATATTTCAGTAGTGTTTGTTGTGGTTTAGTTAGTCACTATTACATTCTGAAGATGTTTCAAAGTTCATTTTAGATTTTTTTTCATGGAAATGTAAGAGATTATTTCAGTAGTGTTTTGTCGTGGTTTACCATTTCACTGTTACATTTTCTTGATTTTCAGAGTTCATTTTAGATTTCTTTCGTTGAAATGTAAGAGTTGGAATATTTCAGTAGTGTTTTGTCGTGATTTACCTTGTCACTGTTACATTCACTGATTGTCTCAAAGTTCATTTTGGATCTTTTTCGTTGAAATGCAAGAGTTGGAATATTTCAGTAGTGTTTTGTCGTGGTTTACCTTGTCACTGTTACATTCTCTTGATGTTTCAAAGTTCATTTTTGATTTTTTTCGTTGAAATGTAAGAGTTGGAATTTTTCAATAGTGTTTTGTCATGGTTTACCTTATCACTGCTACATTCTAATGATTTTTCAAAGTTCATTTTGGATTCTGTTTCGTTGAAATGTAAGAGTTGGAATATTTCAGTAATGTTTTGTAGTGGTTTACCTTGTCACTGTTACACTCTTTTGATGTTTCAAAGTTCATTTTGGTTTTTTTCGTTGAAATTTAAAAGTTGGAATATTTCACTACTATTTTCTCGTGGTTTACCATACCACTGTTACATTATCTTGATGTTCCCGAATTCATTTGGATTTTTTTTTCGTTGAAATTCAAGAGTTAGAATATTTCAGTAGTGTTTGCTATGGTTTAACTTGTTACTGTTCTGGTCATAAGGAGACATGTCAAGAAAACCACGAAAATTCTGGAAGCTTCCTTGCTTGCTTTAGGCTTATAGAAAAGAAAGAAAGAAAACCTCAAATAAGCATTAAAGTCTTTTTTTTGTTCCGCTTATAAAACAATTATTTTCCTGCTAAATAAAAGGGTTTGAGAAGATTTATGGAGAAGACCCCTTGCTTTACCTGTTAGCTATTCCTTTCTTTTCTCTCTCCTTTCTCTTCCCTTTCTCTTGCTTTGCTTCTTCCCTTTCCTTTTCCTCCCTTTCTATTTCCTTTCTCTTGTTTTACATCTTTCTATTTCCTTTCCAAAATTCAACGATAAAGATAACGTTCAACAATTTAGTTCGTTCAGTAGGATTGTACAATCATTTTACCTATTAAATAGATTATTGAAAGTAACTTGCCATACAATTTGCTTAATGTAGGGCTAGTTTTGTTGTAAATTAAGATTACTATTAAGCTTAAAGTTTATTTATTAATTAGTTCCAAGTGCGCCAAACTTTACATGGCTTGTCACACTAAACACTTCAGCATTAAAGACAAAAATCAAGAAAATAACACTGAAACGGACTTTATAGCTGCAAACATGTCACAAGAAACGAGAAAACAACAAAAATTTTACAAAATTTTTCCTTACAAAACTGATCACAATTGGACCTAATTTCAAAATCCATTGAAATTAGCCTTAGAGGAGTCACTTATCAGTTTATTCAAATCCTGTTTTAACACAGTTAATGGAGTATTTGAGTGAATATCCAATATTTGGGCAGACAGACAGTTCCAAGATGTAAGTCTGGTGGGTTTGAGGGTGTTTGAGGACGTGTGATTTGAAACAGGTGGGACTTTTGTTCAAATTTGCGGGCAATTCCAAAAGTATCTTCACTGCATGACCAGAAAATGGTCACTGCTGAAATACCCACGATCATGGGTAAGAGTATCTAGCACGGATGTTTTATGCTGCTTAGTGACGAGCAGGTAATGAATGGGATTACAGGTTTTTCCATCTGGTGATTTCCATGTTGCCTTTCAGCGTCCTTTGTGCTGGAGGAGAGTGTTAGTGATGTCCATAATATCATCTCTATATAATTCAATGGGAAGTTTTCCCCTCTTGTTAAGTCGTTCAAGGCCAAATCTACCTTTGACATCCTCGTTTCTAGTAAAAGTGGTTCCAACAATATCATTGAAGTTGCGAGTAACAAGGACAGGGTCTTATTGTGGAACTGTGTCAACTTTTTTTGCATTTGAAACTGAAAATATTCAGACTCCACTACTGGTTTACTACAATTTGCACCGTAGGTCTGTATAAAAGTGATGTTGATCAATATTTCTATTATCTCATCATCAACTGATTGGACACAAGTGTTGTTAAAGTAAGGGATCATTTTCCTTTACTAGACATTCAAAAGCAACCACTTAACGATGGACACAGTTAGTTTTTCTTGACACTATCAGACTAACATAGCTAATACTTTGTTAACAAGTGATAGGTAAGTGTGTCCCTTTGAGTCCCGTGATACTCCATTTATATCGATTTATTTTATTGAGAATGAGATCATTTTTCTTTATTTTAGCAGCATCCATCCAGGGTTAGAGTTGTCAGACTGGTTGAAAAATCTTCACCTGTGAGAAACTGACGAAATAAAACAGTTTACCGAATTTGCTGTTCTTAAAGAACTTAAAAAACTAAAAGCGAATGGCTCTTCCTACCCTGGTGAGTTGCCGTTCAAACTTATTCGCGAATATGCCTTGTTTTTAGCCAAACCATTGGCATCGATCATCAATCAGTGCTTCAGTGAACAAACCTTTCCCGATGCTTGGAAGCGAGCCTATGTTCGCGTAATACCCAAAGTTAACGGACCTAAGACATGTGATCAGCTAAGACCTATTTTGATCACACCGAACTTTTCTAAAGTTGCAGAATCTTTCATATATCGTGAACTTCTCACGGACATTTCACAGTTACTTGACCCTTTCCAGTATGGTTGCTTGAAGGGATGCAGTACGTCTGTTTATTTAGTACGGCTTATCACCTAGTAGTTGAATGGTTGAAGTTTGGAAGCTCGTTTGTAGATTTACTTCTGGTAGACTACCGAAAGGCATTTGATTTGATTAAGCACCCTCTTGCCGCCCAGAATCTCAAGTCAATGGGTGCCCGTAAGCACATCCTCCAATTAGAAGTTGATTTCTTACGTCACAGGTATCAAAAATTGTTCGCCCTTTTTCCTGGTGATATTGAATCGGAATGGGTGGAAATTACATGTGGCGCCCCACAAGGTACCAAATTAGCAGCTCTTCTTTTCCTGGCTGTTATCAACTATGTGCTTTCTGACTTTGACGATCGTTTTAAATTCGTCGATGATTTGTCTGTGCTTCTTAAATACCACGTAAAGGATTCGCAAGCTGTAGCCCAGTTCGACCCAAATTTTTTCGATCAGTTTAAATCACAGTGTACTGCGAACAGTTTTCAAATTAATGAGAATAAATCAAAGGTTTTGAGGTTCAACCCACTTAAACGCGATTTCCAGTTGATTTCTAGATAGAAAATACATTTTTGAGGAGGACAATCCCCCAAAACCCTCAGGGAAAGGGTTTTAAGTTATGCCCTGGGGGCATATAAGGTTTTTATAGAAGGCGTTGTCGTAAAAACTTCAAAATAGGCTCATTCGATTGGAAATTAAAGGGCTAGTGCCCTTTTTAATAGTCGAAAGTAGATTGGAATACAACTAGCCCCCACGCCCATCATTTCCCCAAACACATCCAATCAAAATTTGGAGATAGCCATTTTGTTCCGCGTAGTTGATTTCCAGATAGAAAATATGTTTTTGAGGAGGACACTCCCCCAGAGCCTTCAGGGCAAGGGTTTTAAGATATGCCCTGGGGGCATATAAGGTTTTTATAGAAGGCGTTGTCGTAGAAACTTCAAAAAAGGCTCATTTGATTGGAAATTTAAAGGGATAGTGCCCTTTTTAATAGTCGACAGTGATTGGAGGGCAACTATCTCCCCTTCCCACGCCCATCGTTCCCCCAAACACATCCAATTAAAATTTTGAGCTAGCCATTTAGTTCAGGGTAGTTCATTTTCAGATAGAAAACATGTTTTTGAGGAGGACAATCCTCCACAACCCTCAGGGCAAGGGTTTTAAGTTTTGCCCTTGGGGCATATAAGGTTTTTGTAGAAGGCGTTGTCATATAAACTTCAAAAAAGGCTCTTTCGATTGGAAATTCAAAGGGATAGTGCCCTTTTTAATAGTCAAGGGATTGGAGGGCAACTAGCCCCCCCCCTACATCCATCATTCCCCCAAACACATCCAATCAAAATTTTGAGATAGTCATTTTTGCTCAGCATAGTTGATTTCCAGATTGAAAATATATTTTTGAGGAGGACAGTCCCCAACAACCCTCAGGGCAAGGGTTTTAATTTATGCCCTGGGGGCATATACGGTTTTTATTGATGGTGTTGTCGTAGAAACTTCAAAATAGGCTCATTCGATTGGAAATTAAATGGCTAGTGTCCTTTTTAATAGTCAACAGTGATTGGAGGGCAACTAGTTCTCTCCGCACGCCCATCATTTCCCCGAACACATCCAATCAAACTTTTGAGATAGCCATTTTGTTCAGTGTAGTTGTTTTCCCGATAGAAAATATGTTTTTGAGGAGGACTCTCCCCCACAACCCTCAGGGCAAGAGTTTTAAGTTATTCCCTGGCGGCATATAAGGTTTTTATAGAAGGTGTCGTCGTAGAAACTTCAAAATAGGCACATTCAATTGGAAATTCAAAGGACTATTGCCCTTTATAATTGTCGAAAGTGATTGGAGGGCAACTAGCCCCCCCCCCCTCACGCCCATCATTCCCCCAAACACATCCAATCAAAATTTTGATATAGCCATTTTGTTCAGCGTAGTTGATTTCCAGATAGCAAATATGTTTTTGAGGAGGACAATCCCCCAAAACCCTCAGGGGAAGGGTTTTAAGTTATGCCCTGGGGGCATATAAGGTTTTTGTAGCAGGAGGTGTCGTAGAAAATTCAAAAATGGCTCATTCGATTTGAAATTGAGAGGGCTAGTGCCCTTTGTAATAGTCGAAATTGATTTGAAGGCAACTAACCCCCCTCTCATGCCCACCATTTCCCCAAACACATCCAATCAAAATTTTAAGACAGCCATTTTATTAAACGTAGTTTTAAATTCTGGAAATTAGGTCTTTGAGGATTGCAACTCCCCCAAAGCCCTCAGGGCAAGGGTAATTTAAGGATTCGCCGAATCCTTCATATTATTTCTTATGGAAGGGATGCTCGTTTAAACTTTAGAGAGGGCTCATTTGATTGAAAATTGAAAGTTCTTGTCCACTTTTTAAGAGTCAAAAGAGATTGAAGGGCAACTAGCCCCTCTCCCTCTTCCACGCCCTAAATGAATCAGATAAAAATTTTGCGATAGACATTTTGTTAAAATAATTCAAAGTTCTGATAACAAAAAACTCCGGTGTTGACACAGCCCACCAGGGCTCGGGGGTAGGTGTGGTAATTAATAGCCTTGGGCATAAATTTTTAAGGGGGTTTATAACTTATAGGAAGTGATTATGCATGCGAAGAACACAAAGAAAATCTATTATAATTATCCAATTATAAGGTAAAGTACATACTCTGTGATAGATGCAAATTTGTTTTGGCACACAAATTCCTATCAAGGTCAATTCCAAACAGTCGTGATCCTTTTTTGTCAGCAAGTGAAATGGTCTAAACCTCCTTATTGGAGCTATTTGTTCAATCCATTCTTTGTTTTCAATCGCTGTCCTCAAGTTATGCAAGCTGTCTATTGTTCATATATAAGGTTTTTGTCAAAGAGGTAATCGTATAGACTTTGAAAAAAGCCTTATTCGATTTAAATTGAAAGTTCTAGATCCGTTTTTTAAATTCAAGAATAATTGGACAGTAAGCTCCCCCCTCCCCCATTCCATAAAAACTTGAAACTTTTTGCAGAAGTTTCAAAAACGAACAAAAATTAATTAAAAAAAACTTTCAGAAAAAAAAGTTTTTCAAATAAAAGTAAAGGCCATTTTAAACTTAAGCTCAGGAGATACAAATACGTGTTAAAATTCAAACTCAAAACGACCAGAAAATTACTATTAAAGAATAAATGAAACCCAAAACGAACAGAAATTAAATAAACGATCATAGCAAAAAACATATAACAAATAATAATATAAATGAATAAATAGATCTTAAAGCGAGTAATGCTTAGATTGAATATGAAAATCAAGCTTAAAACAAAAACAAATATTTTGCTATTAAAGTATAAATGAAACTTAAAACGAACAGAAATTAAATATACAATCATTGCAAACAAACATACAATATATATTAATGTAAATGAATAAATAAATCTTAAAACGAGTGAAACTTAAATTGAATATGCAAATCAAGTTTGAATCTAATAAAAATAACTACAAATAAGAGTTTGGGTATCGTCTAACTGCAGAAGTCTAAAACCTACTGCGTCATTGGCGCTTTACTGAAAACTAATATTATTACAAATGTTTTCTTTTGTACTTAATATTGAAAATAAATATTAAAATTACAGTAAAATTTTGAACTGATGAGGTTTTAGCAATTAATATCATTATGCATCAAATATTCAGTTTGATTTATTTGTTCTTTTCAAGATTGGTTAAGACAAATATAGTTTCACTACAAGCAAAATTTGGATACTGTCCCCTTTTTTAACTGTAAAAACCTAAAGCCTTCTGCGTCATTGGTGCTTCACTGAAAACGAATTACTCGTATATTAAAAATCTATTATTTTCCAATTCTTACAGCATTGAAAATGGAAATTACAGTGAAAAAAAATCTTGAACTGATGGATCTTTCAACAATTAATATCACTATATATCTAGTATTCAATTTGATTGTGTTTATACTTTCCAAGACTGTTCAAGACTCATATAGTTTTGCCATTTGTTTTTAACTCTGCAATTTTTTGTAACTAATCGTGTTAGCTTGTTATGAAAACATTCTATGGCTTCTAGGCATTTTTATTTGAGCGGAAAACTGCACCTCAAACTTTGTGGAACATGCATTTTCTTGCCTGAATTGTATGTTTTTTGCTATGATTGTTTGTTTAATTTCTGTTCGTTTTGGGTTTCATTTATTCTTTAATAATCATTTCTGGTCGTTTTGAGTTTGAATTTTAACAGGTATTTGTATCTCCTGAGCTTAAGTTTAAAATGGCCTTTACTTTTCGTTGGAAAACTTATTTTCCGGAAATTTTTGTTTTAATTAAAAGAATAAAAAGGGGTTAAACATACACAATTATATAACAGTTTAAAAAACAGCAAAAAACAGCAGCTTCAACTCTGCCCATAGACACACCCAAATGGAAACATTAAGGTACATATAAGCATATATTTTATATTTATGAAAAAAAAAACTGTGAATAAATAATATAATAGACTGGGGTATCACCTCCTTCACTCCTTTCCATCCTCAAGTCATATGGAACAAAAAAATTAAATAATTGAATCATTTGTCCAGACCAAGATGTTATCTAAATTTACACACTCATCTTGGTCCAAAGTAATATAGTGTCCATGAGGCTGCACAATCACACCGTCCTCAGATTTATGTTATGTGCAGACTATTAAGGTGAGACTTCCGGGAGTTCTGAGGGTCATATTCAACTAAATACAAAGATACCATGTACATCCTATTTTTCAACAAGGTGTATCTACAAAATCTTGAGGCTGAGGCTATTATAGATATTAACTAAAAAAAACAAGTTTTTTCAACTGAAAGTAAGGAGCAACATTAAAACTCAAAACGAAGAGAAATTATTCCGTATATGTAAGGGGCTGTCCCTTCCTCAACGCCTCGCTCTTTACGCTAAAGTTTTTTATTGTTTTAAAAAATAAAGTTGTGAGACAGAGTCAAAATTAGCGTAAAGAGCGAGGCGTTGAGGAGGGGACAGCCCCTTCCATATACGGAATAATTTATGTTCGTTTTAAGTTTTAATGTCGCTCCTTACTTTCAGTTAAAAAAACTTGTTATTTTTAGTTAATTTCTGAACGTTTTTGAATTAATGCAGCTTTGATTTTGGCTCACCCTACATAAATAACTAAAACAAAATTCGCATATTAATTTTCCTTTTGTTGGCTAATTGGCTTTCTCGAAAATTTGTTCTGACGTAACTTACGAATTAACTTAGCTCTTTTGAAAGTACGAAAAAACCTTTAGCGTAAAGAGCGAGGTATTAGCAAGGGGGCGAACCCCCTTACATACTTAATACTTTCTGTTCGTTTTAAGTTTTAATGTTGCTCCTTAGCTACTTCCAGTTAAAAAAACTTGTTTTTTTAATTAATTTCTGATCATTTTTTAAATAATGCTGGGAAATCTGGTGCCCCCTTCATAGAAATGTCCCTTTCCACAAGGAAATATCCTCCATGGAAAGATCCTCCCCCGTATCCCCTACACTGACCCCAACCCCCCAATAGAAAAAATTCCTACTGATAAGGCCTGTATACTTCCCAATAACCAATACTATATGTAAACAATGGGCAAAGCTTATAACTTGCAGACCTTCCCCCGGGAAAAGTGGGGGATTAAGTCATCCTCAAAGAAATATTAATTAGATTTTCGAATATGCTAAACAAAACGGCTATCTCAAAATTGTGATTGGGTGACTTCGAGAAAAAAATGAGCGTGGGAGGGGGCCTAGTTGTCCTCCATTTTTTTTTGTCACTTGAAAAGGGCACTAGAACTTTTAATTTCGGTTCGAATGAGCCCTGTCACGATATTCTAGGACTACTGGATCGATATGATCACCCCTGGAAAAAAAAAAAAAAAAAATACGAATCCGCGGTCTTTCTTCTGGCGAAAAATACAAGATTTCACATTTTTGACGACATAATCTTGAAACTTCTTCAGCAGGGTTTTCTAATACGTTGAAACTTATAGTGTGATTTTCATTAAAGTTCTATGACTTTTAGGGGTTGTTTCCCCCTTTTTTCGAAAATTAGGCAAATTTTCTCAGGCGCGTAACTTTTGATGAGTAGGACTAAACTTGATGAAACTTATATATTTGAAATCAGCATAAAAATCTAATTCTTCTGTTGTATCTATTGGTATCAAAATTCTGTTTTATAGAGTTTCAGTTACTATTGAGCCGGGCAGCTCCTTACTTACACTTCGTTACCACGAACTGTTTCGTTCGAACATAGAAATGTGATTTTTAATTTTAATTTCTGTTGTTGTTTTTTTAATTCTTTATTAGTAATTTATAGTCATTCTGAGTTTAAATTATTGTTAGAATTTGTTTCTGCTGGTCCTAACTTTGATATTACTCTTTACTTTTCTTTTGGAAAACTTCTTTTCCAAAAAACTTTTTCCTTTTATTAATAAAATTAAATAATTTCGTTTATTTTGTTCAAATATACATTCAAATCTTCTCTTTTAAGAGGTTAAATAATTCAGACATTTGAAAAATATTTGACTCTCTAACTCGTGCAACTCTGAATATTCTAAATTTAGTTTTTTTTTTTTTTTATTCCAATGGGTTTTGTTTTCATATTAACTGGTTACCGAAAGCAATTTGAGATAACAATGCAAATGAAACGCATTAAAAGTTATCTTATCACTTTTGCTTAGTTTCAATGTGTTCAATAGATAACAGTTGGCCATTATCTGCTGGTAAATTTTTCACCGTTTCATTTTCAGCAGTAAGTCAACTTTTCAGGAGTACTAAACTATTCAGCTGAAAACTATTCAGCAGTAAGTCAACTTTTGTTTGTCTGTTTGTCTGTCACAGTATCTCATTGACTGGTTCAAATAGCTTTACTTTCGCAGAAGACACACACAACTCAAGATTGCTGATTTAGCTTTCTGAATTTAAAAGATATAAAGTGTAGATATGCCTAAAATGGTGGCCGGCGTTTACCCCCCCCTCTCCCCCCGGCAAATACCCCCCCCCCCCCGCGGAAAATACTCCCCCGGAAAATATCCCCCCTCCCGCAGAAAATAACCCCCAAGGAAAATACCCCCCCCCCCAGAAAATACCCCCCGTGGAAAATACCCCCTCGGAAAACACCCTCCCCCACGGAAAATACCCCCCCCCCGCGGAACATACTCTCTGCGGAAAATACCCCCGGAAAACACCCCCCTGGAAAATTTGAGAATTTTATTTGAGTTTTATTTTTTTCTTATCTGAAGGGGAGGAATTTTGGTACTTTTGTATAATTTTGTATATTACGCTGTGTAAAATTCAAGAACACGCCGGTTTTTCTGTTAGTTTCTTCGTTACCTTAGAAATAAATTTGCGCTATAGATTTGCCCATTAGAAGGGGGGGGGGAGTGTCAGCATAGCGGGTCTGCATGCATAATGTGTTTGGTAAAATTATTCTGCATATTAGATAGATAGACAAATAAGTATATTTTGAAGCCAAATATACGGCCATGAACACAGTAAAATAACATAAATGAATATAGTGAATGGGGGGATGTTTAACCCCCTGGAAAATGCCCCCCCACACGAAAAATACCCCCCCACGGAAAGTAACTCCCGCGGAAAATACCCCCTCCTTGGAAAATACCCTATCGGAAAATACCCCTCCCCCTGTGGAAAATGAGGTTTCTAATTTTCAAACTTTTATTTGAGTATATTTTTTTTTAGTTTCGTTGAAAAGTGCTAAGGAACGGGGAAAAGAGGAATTTACACACCAGAGGTGTCTTAAAAACTTAGAGAGAAAAAAACACAAATTCATTTGTGTTGAAAAGACTTCCATATGAACTTTTGCAATTTTTGGCAGTAGCGGGTGCCAAATTAAAAAAAGAAATTGAAGAAGAAAAAAAATTAGGCAAACAATCATCAAAATTAAGCTAAAACATATGGCACCAAAAAGTTTAAGAAGGTTAAGGTTTGGCTATCCTTTGAAAGGATAGTTGGCTTTGGGAACCAACACATTCTAAATTGTTTAAGTTCCTAAGGACAAAAGCGTTGTCAAATTCTACGTGTTTGTTTTTCTTATCTTCCAATTGTAAAACTACCACAAATCACCATTAACAAATAAATGACACCCAAAACTAACAGAAATTACAATAGATAGCCTAGTCAAAGTCAAAACGAGCAAAAAATAAAAGGAGTATGGCTAAAAACACCCATGTCTTCTTCAGGCCAGAACACAATTTGCACTTTACTTTAAAAAAAAACAAACAAAAAAACTGTGTATTGTCAGTTTGATATACATATTCTGATATCTACTCATTGTAGTCTTAATGCTTCTTTATTTGTTGAAGTAAAAGAAGTGAAAACATTAAAAATGTATTTTGTTTTCAGTAAAGTGCAAATTATTTACTGGTTTTAAGTAGGTGTGGGGGTTGTCAGCCCTACTCGTGCTAAATGTTGCTATTTTGAGTTTGAATAGGTTATTTATAGTTATTTCTGTTCGTTTTGGGTTCAATTCATTTATTTAGGGTGATTTATGGTAGTTTTACGTTTGGAAACTTATTTGAATTTATTTCTACTCATTTGTGGCTTAACAAGGCCATTGGCACCGGCATAAAGGGTCCAGGGGGGGCAATGGCCCCCATCTGGAAATTTGGGACTATATAGTTATTATAAGGAAACCAAAGGAAAAAAGCAGAATAGGGAAAAACCATGGAAAAAATGTTTGTTGCTCCATTGTTGGCAGCCTGCAAATAGATTTTGACCCATAATAAGGAAAAATATAAGTTCCAATTTGTGAATGAGTGACCCCTAGCACGTTTACCACAAAAATTTGTTTCTATATGACTTGGTTGGAAAAAAAAAAAAAAAAAGGCAAATAAACACGCATCCGTAATCTTTCTTCTGGCAAACAATACAAAATTCCACATTTTTGCAGATAGGAGCTTGAAAAAAACTACAGTAAGCTTTTCTGTTGCGCTTAATCTTGTAGTTTGATTTTCATTACGATTCTATCACTTTTAGGGAGTGTTTACCCCTTTTTTCAAAAAGAATGTAAATTTTTTCAGGCTCGTCACTTCTGATGGGTATAACTAAACTTGATGAAACTTAAATATTTGGAATCAGCATAAAGATCCGATTCTTTTGATGTATCCACTGGTATTATCTGTTTTTTAGAGTTTCGGTTACTATTGAGCCGGGTCGCTCCTTACTAAACGTTCGTTACCCCGAACTACTTGATCGCTGATCAAAGTTTAAGTTATTTATGCCTTTCATTTCTGTTATTTGACTGTGTTCATGGTCGTATATTTGGCTTTAAAATACACTTATTTGTCTATCTATCTAATATGCAGAATAATTGTACCAAACATATTTTGCAGGCAGACCCGCTAGGCTTACCCCCCCCCCCCCTTAATGTGCAAATCTATAGTGCAAATTTTTTTCTAAAGTAATCAAGAAACTAACAAAAAACGGTGTGTTCTCTAATTTTACACAGCGTAAACTTGAGTGAGTGGCGCATAATACACAAGTACCTAAATTCCTCCCCCCTACGGAAATTAAAAAAATTAAACTCAAATAAAATTCTCAAATTTGGAAAGCCTCATTTTCCACGGGTTTCCGGGGGTATTTTCCTTGGGGTATTTTCCGGGGAGTGATTTTCCGTGGGAGGGGGTATTTTCCGTGGGGTTATTTTGCGGGAGGTATTTTCCGTGGGGGAGGAGGGGTATTTTCCGTGGGGATATTTTCTGCAGGGGCGTATTTTCCGGGGTTATTCGCGGGGGGGGGGGGGTATTCGCTTAGAACCCACCTCAAATATAAAACATTAGGTCCAATTAGTAGTAAGCTAGTATGCACTTTCACGAATACAAGAATATACAGTGCTATTTGACGATTACATGAATATACAGTGCAGTTTGACGGGCATATTGCAAAAAGCGACCAAACCTGAGTGTCCTCTCACACCTGTTCCATTTCTTTGAAGTATGTACTATCAGACTGGTTTCTGATTTTTTGGACAATTGCCTTAACTCGAGAGTAGTTTGTTATTAATGTGTCTCTGCTAATTAAAGAATCAGATACTTAACTCAGAATTGATTGATTAGCATATGGATTTATATCCTTTTGTGTAAAACCTAACTCTATTTGCAAAAAAAGGATAAGAGATTGGCGAATTGGACTATACGAACGATATTAATTGAATAATAGGGAAAAAACAGAGATAGATAGCATTTGCGAATTGGATTGTATGAAGGTGGACAAAAAAGGGTTAAACTGATTATCAGTTAAGGTAATCCCTCAGGGTTGCTAACTCAGGCAATTTGTTATAAATTTGAGACAACATCAATCTACGAAAATGGTTAATGATGATAGAATGACATTGTGAGTTGACCTAGCTTTACCTCTCCGATGTGTTCTGTATAATACACAAGTGGTGTTTGAACAGTGTTGTCAATTCAAAATAGGGTCTAACATTATAGTATACTAAAAAGTTGATGCTAAGAGATGTAGAGGGCAAGAAAAGAATTTTAATAAATAAATTCAGAACAAACCTTAGAAATCCTTGCAAATCAAGTAGTAAGGTGTATATGAGTACGAACCAACAAGGATCATAAGCACCAACGACCCTAACCACCAGAGACCTCAACCTCCCCCCGGTCCCCTATCCCCAAACTCGACGGGCAACTCCTCTCCCAAAGTTTTTGGCCCCTCTCCCTATTTTTTTGTTGAATTTTTTGAATTTTTTTTAACTTTTTTTCTTATTTTTTTTAACATGATATATTTTTTCAACTTTTTTTTACATGTCCGAATGAGATGAAACATACTTAAAACATTAAAAAATCCCATTTAATATTTTCCAAACTCAAAATGAGAATGGTATGGATATGTTAGTCATGATCTTTACTATTAGAAAAATAAAGTTTGTAGTAGCACTTTTTTTTATCGGACAAAACTTTTTTTACGTTTCTTAAATGACATGAACTATTCTTATGGCTTTAACACTTATACTCTATGCTTGCTCAAAGACACGATGCAGCTTTCCCACTGGTACTCTGTCGTGGGTTTTCGACACTGCCTAGTTCATTGCATGTATTAAATCGGTATTGTTTACGCAGTGGAACGATAAACACATAAGTCATATCTTTAGAAAAGTGAAGATGAAGCATTTTAATAAAGTGTGTTTAAATGACAATGTTATTGTAGCATTGAACGCCGACAAGGAGAAGTATTTAAACTATGAAACAAGCATAAATGTTAGCACTATTGGAAATGTATGCATGCATTGTCATGACAGTAAGGAATTAAATTTCTTTGGAGTACCGAAAAAATTAAACTCTTATGTTTGTGGATATGCGAGATTGAGATCTCCAGAGATGATTGCACTCAAAGAGAATGCCAACATAAAAATAATCGTTGATGATAGAGAACAACTCCTTGCTACTGTTGCAGGTAACACATTACCTACTGATACATCCTATCATAAGCTTTCGGTTATTAGCATTAGCCTGAAGGTCAAAAAAAGAAAGGCCTACTCTTCTACTAATATCATAAACCATATCTTGTCTACGTGTCGAAACTTTTACCTGTAAAAAAATAATGTGATAATAGACAGTGAAATTGCCAGAAAAATAAAATGGGCATTGGCAGAAAATATCACTATTGTATATAAAGATGTTTCGATGAAAAACAAAGTACCAGCAAACGTTACTGCCATTGATCAAACAGTCAATGAACCAAATAATACCATATACAAAAAGCATATTGAGCCTGTCGATGACACACCAGTACAAATTGTGTATGACTCGAAATGGAATAATGTTTATTCTACTGATTACAAACTATGAGAAGACAATAGCTACAATATCAAGAGAGAACATGGTGAACTATTTTATGGAACAGATTCAAAATGTCCGAAGTTGATCATTGATATTAATAATGTATCATAATATATTTTCGTATTGATATTCTACATAGCATTATTTCGTTAAAAATATATTATGCATTACATTGTTATGTATTCATTATTTTTAGAGTAAGGTAGCATATCAAACGTTTAGAATGTCTATTAAAACATCGGAGATGTAAGAAAAGGAATTTGCTTACATCTATTATCTGACACATGGGATAACATTGACAAAATCTAGGTATCAGAATGAATAAATTCTTTTTCAACATCCGTTGTTGGATATGTCATTATGAAAAATTGTAAGTAAGTAAGTAACAAACTCTTTCTTGAATTCACCTCTTGGATACACAATGCAGAAATTTAATTCAGGAAATTATGAAAAAAATTGAACAAACTCTTATTAACATTCTTTATTGACTGAATTCGCTGCCATCAACATCCTTTGTCAGATACATCGAATAAAATTGACAAAATGTAAATATCAGAGTGAATAAATACTTTATCAACATCCTTTATTGAATATGTCGAATAGAATTGACAAAATCTAAGTATCAGAGTGATTAAAATCAAAGTATCAGGGTGATTAAATTCCATTTCAACATCCCTTTCTCGGATACATGGGATAAAATTTACTAAATCTAAGTATCAGAGTTACTAAATGCTTCATCAACATCATTTGTCGGGTATATAGGATAATACTGACGAAATCTAAGTACCAGATTGATTAAATTCTATATCAACATCCATTTCTCGAATACATGGGATAAAATTGACAAAAGCTAAGCGTCAGAGTGAATAATTTTTTTTATTAACATCTTTTGTCAGATACAACGAATATAGTTGGCACAATCTAAGTATCAGAGTGAATAAATGCTATATCAGCATCTTTTGTTGGATAAGTTGGATAAAATTGACAAAATCTAAGTGTCAGAGTGAATAAATTTTATTTATCAACACCTTTTGTCAGATATATCAAATATAATTGACAAAATCTAAATATCAGAGTGAATAAATGCATTATCAA